>NW_024115517.1:0-10621 GCF_003073215.2 Triticum urartu
ACGGCGGACGCCCGTGTCGGGGGTGGTGGAGCGGCGGCCGGAGGTGGTGGACTTCCCGCGGCTGCACGCGCGCGAGGAGGCGCTCTACTTCCACGACGCCTTCGCCATGCCCTGGGAGAAGGACAAGCACTACCGCATGCTCTACCGCCTCGAGAAGAAGTACTTCCCGGAGCAGTCCCTCGACAACGCCTTCGTCGCCGCCGACGCCGCCGCCCCCGCCCAGCCGCCCTCCGACGCTGACAAGGGCCTCGTCTTCTTCGAGGAGGAGAAGAAGGAGGGCGGGGAGGTCGGGAAGAAGGAGGGGGCGGACAAGGGGGAGGTGCTGGAGAGGAAGGTGGAGGAGTTCTTCAGGGCCCTGAAGAAAGGGCCAGGGGAGGGGAAGGCTGACGACGCTTCGACAGCGGCGAAGAAGAAGGCGGTGTTGGGAGGGGCGCCCAGGCAGGTGAAGCGGGATGCGGAGAGGGAGGAAGAAGACTGGCCGCGGCCGCATCTCGCGAGCACGAGGACGGAGCTGCCGCCTCGGTGGGACGGGCCGACAGGGACCGTCGTGCTCATCGACAAGCCCAAAGGTGATGTGTCCTCTTCCACATTGATGAATGCTCTAAGTCTCATGGCAATGTATTGGTTGTGTAATGTGCTGATGCTAATTAGCAACCCATAGATGAGAAGCATACCACCAATTCACCTTTTATTTAGATGCAATGTGTGTAAATGCTTACTTGCAGCCCTTTTTTAGAATTGGTGGCCATCTTGCAGAATGGGTGGGTTAGATGGTTGTGGTACATTTGAATTCAGATGTGTATGTACCATTGCAGGTTCACAAACTTCTCCATAATAAGGTCCTGATCTAGAGTTCATGCTTTATGTAGTTTAGATTTGGTATTTTGAATTACTGATTTGTTTATGTGAGTACATACATTACAATATCCTGTTACCGTAGCAGCACCTTTTATTTGGCCAGTTTTCTTGAAGTCATGTATAATTAGTAAAAGAAATGCCATTGGCAATGATGCTGAATTTGTCTTTCTACTAACTCAAAATGGACTCTTTTTTTAACGGAATTCAGGGTGGACCTCATTTACTGTTTGTGGAAAACTACGGCGGTTGGTGAAAGTGCAAAAGGTGACTTCACAGTTTTCATGGTGTGTTGTTAATGTGGTTTTTGCTCCCCCCCACATGTTTATGGTAGCTTTGGTTGCAGGTTGGCCATGCTGGTACTCTGGATCCTATGGCCACTGGATTGTTGATTGTTTGTGTGGGCAAAGCAACCAAAGTTGTTGATAGGTGCTTTCTTTTCTCTTTTCAGGGAAACTGTCATTGTTACTGGAACAATCTTCCTTTCAATTATCACATTTCAGTTTCAAGTTATTCTATATTGTTATGACTTGGAATAATATCATGTGCATTCTGAACTGGACTGATGACATCGTGTTGTCTTTCCTGCACTAGCATTTTGTTAACTTAAAGCCTACTTCCTGACTCAATGTTTTCGTGATTTGAAGATATCAAGGCATGGTTAAAGGCTATAGTGGTGTTTTCCGGCTTGGAGAAGCAACATCAACCTGGGATGCAGATTCACCAGTATATATCTTAATATCTTTCCAATGATCTACTGAGCATTCTTCTATTATGGGAACTATCAAATGGTTCTACTTTTGACTTATATGATATGAATCATATGAGGAAGTATAATGGAATACCAACTTATTAGATTCACAATTAGTTATGCTACCACCTATGGATTATTCAATGTTGCCACCAAACTGGAATGTAGATATGCTATCCTGAAAAAAAACCTGATTAGTGATTACCTTGTTGACTGATAGTACCAATATCTCATTCTCAGTTAGTGTAGTTTAACTCTATACGAATTTGTATTATCCTCTGAACTGTGATGATTTTAATCCTATCCTTTTGCTATATACAATGTCACAGAAATCAGTGTGTTTAAGACCAGCGCATACGAGGTTTGAGGTCCACCCTAGGTGTATTCATAGCACTTGGTTGGTTGGGGCACCAAATCAACATGAATAATGCCATAAAAAGTAAACATGTACTTCTGAACTTACTCTACATGTAAATCTTGAAGTTCAAATTCATTTTCTGTTAGTAAAAATAATGTGAAAATTGTGACAGATGACCAATCAGAAGGAAAGGGGACACTGTTACTATTCACACTGAACTTGTCTTTCCTTTGTTTCTTTTAACACATTTTGAATTTCGTGCTGATATTTTAAAGAGTGCTATAACACTTCAGAGACTACATAATAAATTGCATTAATTTTCATGTTTACTTGGTGCTAAATAAAGCCAGGTTATACTATTGGGTCCTGAAGATTTGCACCTGATATGTTACCATTAAGATCTTAAATTCTGATTTATTCGATCTCACCTTTTATTCGAGGACAATATATTGCATCCATTTGTTCTTTGTCACTCAATCCTAGCTACCTAATGAAAACTGTTAATGTTCACACTGACTTGATTTAAATCACGTGCCATCTAGTTTATATTATGCCTAACCGGGGATGTATCTGGTGCACCAAAGCAATTGGTGCTACCGGTGCACCGGTCGTCCGTTGCACATTAAAAAATATTCAAAAAATTCCAGAAAAAAATTAGTGCATTGAGACAACATGAATGTACGTTGTCACAAAAATTTAAATCATCATTCAAAACACTGCTCGAGATACAAAAATAACAAATTTGACACTGAATAGTACATAACACAAGTTGGGCTTCAGTTTTGGCCCATTAGCACATTGACGTCAAATTTGTCATTTTTATATCTTGAGCATTGTTACGAATGATGATTTAAATTTTTGTGACAACGTACATTCATGTTGTCTCAATGCACTAATTTTTTTCTGGAATTTTTTGAACATTTTTTAATGTGCAACGGACGACCGGTGCACCGGTAGCACCAATTGCTTTGGTGCACTAGATACGTTCCCAATGCCTAACCATCCATTTGTGACCAGGTTATTCAGAGGGAATCATGGGAACACATCAAAGATGAAGATATTAGAAAGGCAGCAGCATCATTCATGGGTGAAATATGGCAAGTTCCTCCGATGTTTTCTGCCATTAAGGTACACTATATCCTTGTATACTGAAGCCATTGTTACTCCTTGTAGTTTATGTCATTCGGTTGCTAGTGCTGGACTTTATAACTTCTTGTTATGTATGAATGAGTGCCTTTGAGACTTGGATGGTCTGCACAACATGCCTCACGCATCTTTTGCATAACAGTCTACACACCGTTCGTATATATTTATGAAAAAAAAAAGAAGGGCATTGAAAGATATGATGCATTTTGTTTTACCCTAGCCGCCCTATCATACTGTAGCTGCTGTAAATAATGACATGAAGTTGTAATTGGGCATGGTTTCTGATCCTTGGCTGCACACTTGAGATTACATTATCTTGCACAGAAATGTAGAATTACCAGTATATTCCGTTCTTGGCCAAGCAAGAGGATGCTAAACAATCCATTAACATTATATATAGAATAATAGTAGACTATGATGTTTAAACAAGTATAATTTTTAATTGTTATGTCTTCAGTGTATTGGCACATGGGTTTTTCCTGCCTATTACTCACCGTTGATCAACCAACCACGCTACAATAGGTTCATAACTTGTGTGTTTGCAATTGATCATCGCCATCAGGTTGGTGGAGAAAAAATGTATGACAAAGCTAGGAGGGGTGAATCGGTAGAGCTTTCACCAAGACGTATATCAATATACAAGTTTGATATCGAGCGCAGTTTAGAAGACAGGTATTCTTCCTTATTCCTCCCTTTTCCGACCTTCAAATTCCAAGTGGACAATACAGATCCATACTTACGCGTCTCATACTCTCATGCCATGTTTGAATCTCCTTGAAGATAAATTTTATTTGCATATCTACAGGCAAAATTTGATATTCCGAGTTACTTGCTCGAAAGGAACATACATTCGGTCCCTCTGCGCAGACTTGGGGAAAGCGCTTCGAAGGTCTGCTTTAATATTCTTGTAGTAGAACTTTTTTTTTTGCATATATTCCTCTATGTGCGGCGTGATTTAACTGAATAAAAGGCCATAATTACCTTCATATTTATTTCTTGGGTTCCCAAAAAGAAGATTGTGTTACAAGTGTGTTTGTGCAAATACCATGTTAGCTTGTTATATCCTTATTAGTTCAGCAACTTGCATTCTCCCCAGTGAGTGATCGAATTTCATGTGCAACAAGTATTTGCATTTGATTGAACTGGGGGATTCGTTTTTTGAATTTAACTATTGTACCATAGTTGACTAGCTTCTGGTACTGATTCTGTCGGCTATAGTATCACAAAAGTGTCTTTTATGTTATTTTTCTGGGAGCATTTAATGCTTCACTTTTATCTTTTCATTGTGGTCTGAGAAGAATCATGTTGTTCTACTTGTCATGGGTTACTGCCCTTGGATATCTCCACCTCTTGTATGCTGATACTTTGCGATGTCTAAATCTAATGTATGCATTTCCTGCAGCTGTGCTCATTTAACCGCACTCCCTCCGTCCCATAATATAAGAGCGTTTTTGACACTAGTGTAGTGTCAAAAACGCTCTTATATTATGGGACAGAGGGAGTAGAGTAGTATATATATATGAGCATTATATACATAGAGATCTCATATACATATGTGTTTTCAGGCACATAAGTCTCTTTGGCTTGGAAAATGAAAATACTTTTATGCCATTGAATTTTATGTCTGCTTCACAGGTGACTATTCGGTCAATGACGCTTGGAACTTTGACGAACTGCAAGAACAAATCACCAAGGGATACTTATGAGAATTGGCCATGCCCTTTGGAAGATTGCGATCGAGAGCAGCTATTTCCAGCAAGGTCGTGGTGCAAGCCGCTGATACAGTGGTATGGTCTGCTAGAATCTGCAATCTGACTTCTTATGTCTCCTTGTAATCAAGGAATTCATTTGTTAACCCTGAACGATGTATGGCTGTCGCAGTTCTATCATTTGCAAAACTATAATGAACGGACAGCCCTATGTTTGGCAAAATTGTAATGAATCCACTCGTGATGTAGCTCTTGCGCCGCAAATTTTGATGTCTGATGCATTATTTTTTATCAAATATGGTGCGATTCTACCTGCCATTTTTGCTTGTACAATGTAATTGCTGGATGTTTCTTCTTTGCTGAGAAAGTTTATGTTCTTTCATTATGCGTGTACTTTCAATGCAAAAGGGTGAGTGTCTGTCAATTATGTAAAGAAGAGTCCAACTGGTTTCTCCTGGAAAGAGACATGATGATAACAAAAGCTTAGCTTAAAGGATCAAGATTGGTCAATTCAGGTATCCAAGGTTGCAGGTATACATGTACCAAAGGGTCAATCCCAACAAAAATGGCACACTTCCAAGATCCTGAGCAATCCTAGCTAGTCAAGTGCTATAACCAGCCCTGGATAATCAGTCCCAAGCTATCGTCGTCATCAGCATCTGCTTCACAAACTCGACTCTCCGCAACCGCTCCTCGAGGTCCTTCTTCGACGCATCGTCCATCACAACCTGATTCAGCCTGCAAGCAAGAAGGAAGCAGAGCATTTGAAGTAGTAAGTAAGACACCATTGTTCAGGTTCAGGACCATCTTTCACTGCCAACCTTCAACAGTATCTGCACTAACCATACCTCTGATCTTCTGAGGAAGGTGCAGCATGATCAACCTCCTCGGCCTTGCTTGGCTCTGGATCGATGACCGGAGGCTCGACGGTGCAGATGAACTGGGAGAGCAGAGGGTCAGGAGAATGATCATCAGGAACCGGCTGGCCCATGATGTACGATGATTCTTCAAAGTAGGAGTCGTCCTCTTCATATGCCTCCTTGTCAGAACCTGCTGCCCCTGCTCTGGAAGAAGACGACTTCCTCATCTGTGATCAAAATGGCATTGACAGTGAGCTGCAATGTGGTTTGCAAAATGCAATGCCTGTTGTTGTGACATTACTGGCAGTGAAGATGGAAATTTCACTGTACCTTGAGTTGCTGTGAGTGCCGTTCCCTGAAATGCCCCGTCGTGTCGGCCCCGAGGTTGTCGGCGCAGATCGGGCACACCTGGAAGAAGAAGAAGAAGAAGCCACTCAATCACCAGAGAAGGGAAATGCAGTTTTGTTGCATCAAGGGAAGCCACTGAATCACCAGATTGGGAAATGCACAATGGTTTGTTCTTACAGCATTCCTCATGTCGAAGCAGTGCTCCTCCTGCAGGTGGTCACAGAGGAAGGGGACCTCCACCTCAATGTAGCAGAAGGGGCATGGGAAGTACTCCCACCACTCATCTTCTCCTGCAAATTTGTTTGTTTTATTACACAGTGGTAAAAGACATGGAATCAGTGCCTCTGAGAAGAGGGAAAATCAGTGAGTTCACAGCTGCATTTTGTTTTTCAACTGCATTTATGAATTTTATCTGAACTTTCAGGGCATTTTTGTGGTTTGAAAGGAAAGAAGGGGAGTCACAAAAGCTGTGAGCCAACTGGATCACAGACAATATGCAGATAAGCCCAAATTTCCCACACAAATCCCTCTCTCCCTCTCTCTGGTGATTCACACTGCAGGCCTTGCTACTACTGGTTCCCAGGAATCAAAAGGTTAAAAGACCGTCATATCTAATAAATTTCACTATTGAGAATCTTTTCCTTGTGCAGAGCCGATCTTTCACTGTACCTGCATGATGCATCCCTGAAAACAAGAATTTTTTTTGCCTCTGTTGCTCCTGCTTCTAATAATGGAACAAGAAGATAGATGAGGCACAAACAAACCTCCCAGAAAGTTTTTGACCCAGAGATCAAAGCGCAAGCCACTCCTCGGAAGCCAGTAAAACCAGGGGAGACGGGGAAAGGGGGAGGAGGAGGGGGGCATGAATTTGAGAGAGCAGAGCACCACAAGAACCAAGAACCAAGCAGAGCCTTCCAAAGATTCGATCAAATAGAGGTATCAACCAGCAATGGCTGCCCAAGAGGGAATTTCTATTGGAAATGCAGAGGAAGATCACTGGACAGGAGAAACAAAAAAGAAGAGAGAGCCAAGAACTGTCGGCCAAGAGGAGGGGGGAAGAACGGAATGGCCAAGAGTTCTTGCAGAGACCCCTACCCGCGGGAGCTTGATGGTGAGATTGGCCATGGCCATGGAGGTGCTGCTGCCTCCCTGTTGGCAGGACGCCATGGCGAGCCTGCACCTCCATCTCCTCCTTGCTCTTCTTCTCTCTCTCTCTCTCTCAGACTTCTCACTGCTTGCTCTTCTATTCTTCTTCTTCTCTCTCCTGTTCACCCCAGCAGCGGCAGCAGCACACGCCAAGTAATGGCAGAGAAGAGCAGGGAGGGGGTGGGTGGGTCAGCAGAGCAGCCTCGGTGCTCCCTCTCAGCTCCTCATGTGGCATTCATCACATCACATATAAACAAACCGGGCTGCCCGTCCGTCCATGGTGGCCGCCTCCTCGCCTTTGTGGCCACACGAATATTTCTCTTTTCTTTTTCTTCCCGTGCGATGACATGTTCAAAAGCAAAGCCAAAGAGAAGAAAAAGGATGGCGAAAATGACACCTTAATAGGAATCGGTTAGGTGAGGCAGAATGCTTAGTTCTCTCCAGGAAAGCTAATTATTTTGACTGTCAACATGAACCATTTGATCTCCTGATTGCAACTGTCCTAATTGTTCAAGTTTTTTACATATACTGCTGTATATTATTATTTATATGCAAGAAAATATCTCCATGTGCAGTGCAAAAAAATGGTACTAGAAAACAATGCGGTATTTATTGGTCTCATCCATCTTGCTCTTATCCTAATGTGACAACAATTTGGATTAAGCAGGCAGGCATATTTCTGACCTTTGTTGTCACCAAGGCACGTTGCCTTGTACGGAACACGTGGCATGCGGTTAAACAAATGGTGCAACTGGGAGCAGGAAAGCTAGCCGCAGTGCTCTTCATCACCAGGTTTGTTTGTCTCTCTCCTGATCTAACTGTTAATTAATTGTCTTGATGGCCTTTTGCTTCTCTTTCTAAAAAACAATGTGTTTAGCCATATAGTTAATCACCTTTGTGAGGGAACTTGGGAGCCAAGCCAAGTTGGAAAGTGACACCAAAGGAAAAACAATGTGTACATGCAGTGTGTTTGTTTGAGACCTGGGTCTGGGTCTGGGTCTGGGTCTGAGTGAGTGCTTAGCCATTAAGGTTGAGCTTCCTTTCTGCATGCCACTTGCAATCACTCAAGCCAAAAAGTTTGCCTTTTTTTGCAATAATGATGATGATGATGATACATGACTTAATGTGAAGGCGGTGGGATCTTGGAAAAAACACCCCTTGGCTCTTGGGTGTGTAATATGCACATGGTATGCAAAAAGAGAAATAGTAATTATAAAAAAGTTGAAAATATCTGAAACTTTTTGGGGAAAAAAAACTTGGCCTGCCGTCGTACCCGTATGAAAAGTATAACAAAGTTGATTATATTCAAAATAAACCGATTGTTTTCTTATATTGCTCGGGTCTCCGACGGCCCTAATGGGGTTTTTCCCTTTCTTTCATATTATGCATGATTATATGCAAAAGAAATATCTCCATGTTGAGTGGAAATCATCATATCATAATACTTCCTTCGTCCAGAAATACTTGTCCTTAAAATGGTTGTGTCTAGACTTGTTTTAGTTATAGATACATCCATTTTACCTATTTTTAGAACAAGTATTTCCGGACGAGGGAGTAGAAAACAACGAAGCGTTGGTCTCATCCAATGCTGCCGCGTCGCCTTCGTACGGAACTCTGGCGCTACGGAACAAACAAAGATTGGGAGCATGTGGAATAAACAAAGCGGATGATGCAACTTGCGCCGTTAATTAAACCAAACACTGAAGAGGAGTGTTGCTCATCATGGCCACCCTGACATAATTATCAGTGCGTTTTTGGATGGAGGGGACTTTTTGTTTTTCCTTTTTGAGGATCGATGGATGGGCCTTTTTCATGAGGGAACTTGGGAGGCAAGCCATGGTGGAAAGCGACCCCCAAGAAGAAGAAAGCAATGGTGTGTGTACATACGTGCAGTGTTTGGTTTTAGGACCTGAGCGTGAGTGCTTAGCCATTAAGGCCGAGCTTTCCTTCTGCATAATGCCACTTGCCACACTGAAAAGGAACACACATATTTTTTCCTTTTGTTGCAAAAACAATGGCTTAAAGAGTGTAAACGTGGCTAACCACCAGGGTTCAAATCCTAGACTTTGACACTGGAGTCTGAACTGTGTTCAAAAGAAAAAGAAAAGGAATGGATACGTGTAGGTTGCTGACTGGAGCAGTAGCAAACACAAGAATCACAATAGGCCTTTCCAGCTTGTAGTAATTTGGACTGTCTGTGAAAAAGCATGTTCAAAAGGCTCTGAATTCTCAGTGGATTGGTAGCAGAGCAGCTGAAACCAGGCAGGCACATGGAAGAGAGCTTTGGCTGCCTCCCCTCCCCCTGTTTTCTGAGCAAGTGTGTGGCCGTCAAGGCTGAGCTTGCATGCCACTAACTTTCTCACACTCAAAAAGGGCACCTTTTTGTTTTTGCAATGATGATGATGGCTTAATGGGAGGAAGGAAGGGGGTTGGAACTTGCCATGAATGGACATGTGTAGCTTGCTGGTTGGAGCAGCCAAGACAAGAATCACACACCACAGCTTCCTCTTGCACTGTGTAAACTGTGGGGAGGAGGAGGGCATGCTTTGATTTTTCTCCCCTGTGTTGGGAAACAGTGGTGTCCTGGTGAAGACTGAAGCAAGTGTGTGTGTGTGTGTGTTACAGTATCTTTCATGGTCAGCAGCAATCAGACCTGAACTGAACTGAAAGGTGGCCATTGCCAGTGGAAGCCACCTCATGCATGTGTGCAGTTATTATTCCTTCTCTCTCTCTCTAGCCCCTCTGGCCTCTGCTCTGGCCCTGCACAAAAAAGCAGAGCAGCTCTGCTCACTCTTGTCACCGGTCATTCGGCTCAGCTGTGCATGCGCTCAGCTTTGATTCTCTTCTCTGCCACCAATTGCAACAATAGCTTAGCTTGCAGGGCTGTGCTGCCTGGTGCAGGCTTGGCATTGGAGCTCAGCTCAACACGGAGGGGAACACATACATCTTGACTTTTCCAGCTGAAACTGCATTGCAAACAAAACAAGGTTTGCCAAGAAAAATGCCTGCTTTTCTGCTTGCTGTTGGCAGCAACAAGCATTTCTCGGCCAGAAAAATCCCAGCTACATATTAATAACATCGCAGCCTGGGAAAATCCGGCATAAGTTCGGGGAAAAACGCCGGCATCACACAAGATGTGCTAAATGTCTCATCACATTTCCAAACAAAGTTTTGATTGCTACTTACTCATTCCAGTCACCAGTTATATCAAAAGTTCAGGGAAACAACATTACACGGCAAGGATCGGAAAAAGTTCTGTGGCTGCGATGCGATGCGATGCTCTAGGGTCGCATCGCATGAGATCCTTCTACAGGTACCCATGGATTATGAAGAGGGTGGTGTGGTGGCGGCGGCGGTGGTGGTGTTCTCTAGCGGAGGCGGGGATCGAATGAGCCCCGCCTCCGGGAGTCAGCAGCGAGCTGCTTATTGGGGGAGTAGCGTGGAGGCG
>NW_024115518.1:0-8752 GCF_003073215.2 Triticum urartu
CCCCGCCTCCGGGAGTCAGCAGCGAGCTGCTTATTGGGTGAGTAGCTTGGAGTCGCAGGCCACGATCTTCACCTTGCCCACCTGCTCGGTCGTCTCCTCGTTCTTGAACTGCGCGTCCGTCAGGATGAATGTCCACACGTTGTCGCAGAACCTGTAGGTGTGCAGATGGCCCTGCATATATACACAGAAAAAAAAAGGGAACATGAATGAGTATTATTCTGACAAAGGTTATCACTCTAAGCTGGATGCAGTGAGAATCATGGCAATGAGAAGAAAAAGTCTGAACTAGAGCTGAATTTCGTAGCGACGGCATTAACCTGATGGATTATCAGCGCAATGCGGAATTGAGTTATCAGCACACAGTCTGAGCTACAGCTGAAGCAGACAACAGGGTGTGCAGATGGCCTTGTACCCAGAAACGGACAGGCATGAGGAATGCAGATGCAGTGACGACCATGTCAATGAGAAGCACGCAAGTCTGAACCACAGCTCAATTTGTGGTGACAGTATTAAAAAGCTGGAAATATCTCTCTGCTCCCGCATCAATCCACACGGTTAACTAAAAGAGATAATTAAACAAAAGAGGTTTCCTAGAACGGCGAAGTGTATCTGGGTTTACTGAACCAATTGGACAACTCTACACGTTTTCAACAAAAATTCAAGTTGTTTTTGTGGGAACAGTTTCAGCAAATTGACAGGAGATTGATCGATGCCAGGTTCCATCCGTAAAGTTGCAACCAAGAATCCAGGTCAATGCCAGATTATACACACACCGTCAACCCTCTAGAAGAACGCCACACAAGCAGCAACAGGAAGCCAGGAACCAGTCCATGCTTGCACCCTCTGTGATCTATTAGCTAGGCCCAGCAACGTACAGAAAAATGGTGATTATATGCTTTAGATGTTTTCGAGTACAAAAAACAGGCTACAGGCAGCATTTATGAGCACACAAAGGCACAAGATTGAGTTAGTGATGATGGTGGCTCGTTGTATAGCCTCCAGTAACAAAGATATCAAATGCAGATTGCTGATCGAATCTGAATTCACAATGTTTGTTGTAGCATTAGCATGATGGTCAATTTAAAAATGGAACAGAGCCTGCTCTGAGTGGTGTTACTTAAAGATATCATTGATCTGGTTCTCCATATCTGTTACTCGCAATCTTAGGGTTTCCTGCAGGCATTTGCGAACGCAAACTTATTCAAGGAAGCCAGCAGCTAAGATCAACTGGAGTTTGTATAGCTGGGTGTTATGTGGTGGGATATTGGTGGATGGAACGTGGCAGAGGTGGTAGTCATGGCTGTTGATAGGGAGAAGTTTCAGCTGCAGGCAAGGGCGCCAGGGCGGCCCACACAGGGTGGTAACAGAGTTGAGGAGGGAATAGGGTTTAGTCTGCTCACTGGGGAGTGGGACCAACAACATGCCCGGATACCACCTAGTCTGCTCACTGTTTAGCAATTTCAAAGATAATAGTAATATGATGTGTACCACAAAAACTGTATATGCCTATATTTTTTGTTTCATGCCACAAGTGGCATTTGTTCAGAAGGTGTTGCAGGTCAATTACCTTTGGTTTCTATAAAAAGACAGGGGACTCCTTTTTGACAGAAAAAAAATGTAAAAGTGCTACACGTAGTTGAAAGCAAACAAAATAATTGTTCAATCCAAAAAGACAGGGGATTCAAGTTTCTGATCAGTTCTCTACCAGGTTCAAATACAATGTGGACACAAGGAGTCAATGAAATCCTTTGGCAACTGAACCATGAACGAGACAGAGTGTCTTCTGGGGTGGCTGGCTAGAGCAGGCTGAAAGTGCTCGCAGCCCGCCCATCCGCGTTCGAGGCTCAGCCTCCGCAGGGGTGGTGCTGGTTGGGCGAGGTTTTTTTAGGGTGAATCATGAACCATCATATCTGATACCAAAAGTCATTTAAAACTATTGTTGACAACTTCAGGCAAGCGAAAAATTTCAATGCGTGCCACTCCAATTCATTTGTGCCGTAAAAGGATTTTTTTTCAACATACAGTTAATGTCAACATGTCAATGTTTTGGATATAAAGGAAATCCAGCAGGATATTTGTGAATCACCAACGCATGTTAATGTCTTGGATAGTGAGAAAATCCAGTAGTATCTGAAATCATGCAAATCGAGGTGACTGATACAAAAGAAAAATAAGAAATACTCCCTCTGTAAACAAATATTTAAGTAGTGATCTAAAACGTCTTATATTTGTTTACAGAGGGAGTAAGTGGCAGCTTCAGAAGCTCCTTTTTTAGTTGTAAAACATGCATTATGTCGACATGTTTTGTTTTGCAAAAAGTTCTTTTTTTACACAATTCCAGAGTTACCCCAGATTGTGCGACATCCCTAGAACTCAGAACAACGTATACAAACAGATTCCCCAGGACCTTTGCCCTTTACGGCCTTGGAATCAGTGAACCATATCTAGTAATCAATGAAATCCTTAATGGCGCCTGCTATGGTGAAAGATGGCACCTGCTATAGTGAACCATGAGCAAGACCAAGCGTCTGCTCGGGTGGCTAGCTAGAGCGGCTGAAGTGCTCGCAGCCTGGCAACCCGCGTTCGAGGCTCAGCCTCCGCAAAGTTTGGTGCTCGCCTTTCTTCCTAGCAAAAGATGCCACCAAGGGCTAATCCTGTTTGGTTTAGTTTTTTTACGGTGAACCTTGAACCACAATCAGATATCAGAAGTTATTTGATACTATGTTGATAACTTCATTCATTTTATTCAAGATCAATCAGGCAAGCAAAAAATCCCAACGCGTTCCACTGCAATTCATTTGTGCTACAAAAGGATATTTTCTTCCAAATTCCATGTTAATGCTTTGGTTATTGAGAAAAACCAGTACTGTTTGACATCATGTAAATTAAGGTGACCGAAAGTCCGAAACTATGGTCACAATGAGTAAGTGGTAGCTTAAGAAGATCTTTTTAGATATGAACACAGATTATGTCAAGTTGTCAACAGGTTTTGTTTAGTAAAACAGGTTTTTTACACAATTCCAGAGTTTCCCCAAATTGACTGACATCCCTTGAACTCAGAACAACGTATGCAAGACATATTTCCCAGGATCTTCGCCCTTATGGCCTTGGAAACTGTGAACGATATCTTAAGTAAGCAATATATGTAGCAAAACAAGAAAAGTTAAGGTTTGTTTCCTTTACAGAGGTCTGCGATGCGAACAAACAAGCTAAACTGCAGTGCAAACTTAGCACTGGTACCACGTGTCGTGCGGATATTGATTGACCGCTATCTAGAACAGCAAAAATATTTATTATACCCCAAAAGGTCATAACCTTTTTAGAACCCGACAAATTAATTCACAGCAGCATACGGCAAGTAATAACGAGCCCACCGAGCAGGCAAACACCGAAATGGCGCGAACAATGACAGCTTTTTTTTTCCGAACCACGTACCTTGACAGTAACCTTGCTCTTCACTTGGGTTTCCAGTGCGTCCGTCATAGACTGCACACACGAGAAACACAGACATACCATAAATCAAATCATCCACAAGATAACTAGAATCATGTTCCCCCAATCTGAAGGGGAAGACTGGCGGCAACCGAAGAAAGAACGCTCGCACCTTATCGAACTGGACAAGCACTTGGATGGCGAGCTCAGGGCTGAGGGTGCCGCTGGAGACCATCTCGTCGAGCGTCTCGGTGAGGCACATGCCAATGGTGGACCGCCTGTACAGCTCGAAGGTGGCCATATCGCCTCGCCTGCGCCAAACAAGCACGCTTTTGTCAGATATTAGCAGCAAGCTAGATAAGTATCCATTCATGTCACATACAGAGTAAAGACTAGTACTATAACAACAAGCAGAGCCGATTCATCCATGCCATGTGAAACTGTGAATCGTCTCTGAACAAAAGATCCCCCATTTGATGATGATTCGATACGAACAAGCACTAAGCTAGTACTACTACTACACATCAACCACAATCAATGGCCCCTCCCTCCCGTGCGTCATCTGGCCGGTTCCTCTGCTAGATGCAGATCAGTCAATCCCCCGCCCCCGCAAGGAACGACGAATAAAAAGATCTCTTTTTTTTTCCGGCGGGGTTCCGTTCCGCTCCATTCCGGCGGCATCTCTCCTCCCACCGAATCCATCGAGGAATCCGCCAAGCCCAAGGGCGACTCCGCCCACGAATCCCCCCTCCCACCGCTCAACGGACGGACGAACGAACGAATGAACCCTAGAAAAGCAGAGCGGAGGGCCCGGGGACGGCGTCCCGGCCCGTTCCGGCGGGCAGGACTGATCCCGGACGGACCAACAAGAACCCGGAGACAGAGCAACACAGCAGGCAGCGATTCGATCTGCGGGACGGAATCGAAGGGGCCATGGAGGGGGGAATCACCTGCGCTGGTTGCCGGTCGACGACGGCCCTGGGGGCGAGATCCGGGAGGTCGCGGAGCGCGGTGAGGAGGGAGAGGGTGCGGATCGGGGGAGCGGAGTGGGGGGAGGGGTTCGAAATCGGGAGGCTTTATATGCTGGGAGACGAAATTGGGGATTATATATAGGGAGGGAGCAGGCGGATGAGGAGCTCCCTCTGCTTATCGCTCTCTGTCTCTCTGTCTCTGCTCTCTCTGCCCCCCCGGCTCTTGGTGGCCGCAGGCTGGTCGGCACCGGTTGACGGTTCTGCCCCTGGCCCACGGTGACCACCCATCATGGGCCGGGCTGGGATGTGTTTGACCGTGGGCCGGAGCCACATGGGCCAAACACAAAATCAGTTCCTAAATACTTTCTCCGTTCTAAAATATAATGTGCCCGTACTTTTCGAGATTCAACTTACACCATAAATTTAACCAACAAGACCGATTGCGTCGGGAGCATAAATTTACACACTCCTGGCAAGCTCAGCATCTTCGATGAAAAAAGAACTAATTCTATTTATTTATTGATTTATTCTTGTTGTCATTTGTTTCTGAATCTACTGTCAGGGCCGTCCAGGGGCCTGTGCGGGCTGTGCGACCGCACAGGGCCCCCAAATTCCAAGGGCCCCCAATCTTGGGTCAATGTCATGTATATTACTTTTGCTTCGGGCTTTTTTTTTCACTCCTAGCACAAAATTGGGCCCGGTCACCTAGTCCCTAGCTCTACCGAACTGGGCGTGCTTCTCAACCTGTCGATGGATCAATCGATCTAGGTCGCAAAAGGATTTCCCAAGGGCAGCGCCGCCGCGGGGGTTGCCTTGATTGATCCCTTCGTCTCCTGCCCTCAGACGTAGCTCACAGCTTTGCCAACATGAAGAATTGCTTCCATGATTCTGTTGGCCGTTGGGGTCTCGGCAAGTCACAAATCGCATTGCACAAGTAAAAGGAGCGGGTGGCCAAGCCCAAGGTGATGGCATCACCGATCTGTTCACCGGGTTTTCTCAAACTGAATCCCTGTTTATATCAGACTATGTTCTATTGAATTACAATATTAATGAGTACATGTGCATATGAATCAGTTTTTCATCAATCAAATTGTCCATGGATGATATATAGTAGGCTCCAAGCTATCACACACCAAGATTTCCCAAATAGTTTTTTTTGTCAAAAACTCAGGTTTAGTCTTTTTTTTGTTTTTATTTCTTGATAAGCCTATAATTTCGGTAGTGTTTGAATTCATTCATATATGTTTATATAAAAAAGGCAAGTACCTAGAAATTTTAGGGGCCCAATTGGCATTTCGCACCGGGGCCCCAAATTTCTGGAGACTGCCCTGTCTACTGTTCATGAGGTAGTAAATGAGTCTCGCCTCATCCATGGATTATCGCGTGGTGAACCGCTTTCTCCTCCCCTCTACCTCTTCCTTGGCCAGACTCTTCTAATTGATCTCAACCAGTACTCAGCCCGACCTGCATTGGCTAGTTGAGATTGTGACAATAAAAACACGGTGAGCGGCAACCGTGGTGGATGTGGAGTGACAGAGGACCGAAGGCAAGTGTCAGTGTAATTGGCCCAAGCATCCTCTCATTGGAGCAGAGGAGCTAGATGAGCTCGACGTGAATGGCAAAGAAACATAAGATTTGTGGGCTCCTCCCAAAGAATGCCATGTTGGTGTGCAACTTCAGGATTCTCCCCACAAAAGGCATGCAGAGGGGCGGTGGAATCCTTCCATCAAGGTAGACTCATAGGCTGGGTAAAATAGGGTGACTGGCCCGTGCCTCCAAAGGAGGACATACTCAAATACTAAATATATGACGTTGTGCTGTCACACATTTCCTCCAAAAGATTATCGGATACGTTAACAAATCTTAATATCAGGAGCGCAAGTTCACACTACATATCTATAGTGCATATCACGTAGGAACAAACCAATCTGAATGACAAAGCTAAGTTTAATTAGTTACGCCCTTATGAAAATATATGTTAACTAAATTTCTATGTTTACAAGTTTTTAGTTGAGAAACGGGCAGGGGATACTGTACACACTGAATCGAAATTCAAATAACCAAACCATAAGTATGCAGACATAGAATTAGCAATTTTTTGGTGTTCTTTGATTATTACAATAATGATTATTCTTTGAATACAAGTACAAATCATGCGCAACTTACTATTGAACCCAACTTGCAACATATTCTATAAATGGTTCTTAGCTAATAATACACTGGTTATTTGCTTAGAAATCACTATCATGATATATAATGATATTAAAAATCTATATATGATAACACACACACACACACACACACACACACTCACACTCACACACACTCACACACACACACACACTCACACACACACATATGCAAAAAAATCAAAAAAAATTATATATAATTCATGCAACTTCCAAAATTAATTCAAATATAACTTTTTACATTATATAGTTTAATACACATTACAATTTTATAGCTAAGAATAATATGACAATTTATCTAATAGTTGTGCTTATCTATGATAGTCAAGTAATAGAAATTAAACCATTAAGTTTATAGTATGATACAATTTATTCAAATAAGTACAAAAGTTTACTATAAATTCTGTAGTGTCACTAATGGATCAAATATTTTTGTCACCAGTTTTCTTTTTCGTTGTCTGATACTCTCTCCAATCCTCTTTACCCTGCAAATAACTCACAGCCTATATACCAAAGAGTTTAGCTTTTGTCTTATGTTTGACCATTTTACCCTTGAGTGGATCGAATGACATGGACCAGGAAAGTTGTACATAATAAATATGCACAATGACGATGCTAGGATCTAAACTTTGTTTTGTCAAGCTTTAATAATGATTTCTTAGATCATAAAAATGAATAAAAATATATTACTTTATTGGTAGTAGTCCTTTTGCGATCATGCATAATTTGATATGTATTGATAATATTATTGGTGCAAAACTAATAATAAACTGAAATCATGAACAATTTTCGTTTCACAAACATTTTTAATGAGATCGTGAACATCTTTCAAATTCACGAATTGTTTTATAAACTGTGAATAGTTATCGACTTCATTAACATGTTTTTTCTGAAAATGTGAACATTTTTTGCATATATAAACATTTTCTTAAATCTAGAAACAAATTTTCAAAATCTTTAAAATTGTTTGTTTGACGAACATTTTCTTGAAATGCACGGAATTTTTTTGAATAGATGAAATTTTTTATCCACAATCACTATTTGATTTTGGTCAACATATTTTAAAATTTCATGAACATTTTTTGAATTCACGAGCATTTTTTAAAACACACTAACATTTTCTCAAACACATGATTTTTTTTTCCGAATACAGGTGTTTTTTATGCTGCGAGATCCGGGAGGTCCGGGGCGCGGTGCGAAGAGGGTTCGGATGGGGGGAGAGGAGTGGGGGGATGGGAGGGGAGGTTCGAAATCGGGAGGCTTTATATGTTGGGAGACGAAATTGGGGATTATATATAGGGAGGGAGCAGGCGGATGAGGAGCTCTCTCTTCTTATCGCTCTCTGTCTCTGCTCTCTGCCTCCGGCTCTTGGTGGCCACAGGCTGGCTGTGGCTGGTCGGCACCGGTTGACGGTTCTGCCCCTGGGCTGCGGGCCCCCACCCTGGGCCTGGGCCAGGATGCATTTTGTGTGTGATCGATCTGACCACGGGCCGGGGCCGGGGCCGAATGGGAATCAAACTTTTTTCCTTTGCCATAATAATGTGTCGTTGCTACTATTATTATGCAGCGCAAACTCCCCTCTCATTAGGGTTTGGCTCCTCCGGACGGCGGTTTCGCCCCGCCATGGAGACTTCCTCCCTCGTCGTTGCTGGCCGGAGTCCTATACTCCCGGCCCCCCACGGCCGGATCGAGGAGAGATTACGGCCCTCTTGTCCACGGAAACCACTTTTTAACGGACAAGAGATCTGACAGGTAGTTTAGCTGAGGCCCCCTGGCTCGGGTCTGAGCAACATGAAAAAGATGATGAAGGAACTAGGCTGATGACCCACAAGTATAGGGGATCTATCGTAGTCCTTTCGATAAGTAAGAGTGTCGAACCCAACGAGGAGCAGAAGGAAATGATAAGCGGTTTTCAGCAAGGTATTCTCTGCAAGTACTGAAATAAATGGTAACAGATAGTTTTGTGATAAGATAATTTGTAACGAGCAATAAGTAACAAAATTAAATAAAGTGCAGCAAGGTGGCCCAATCCTTTTTGTAGCAAAGGACAAGCCTAGACAAACTCTTATAATAGGAAAAGCGCTCCCGAGGACACATGGGAATATCGTCAAGCTAGTTTCATCACGTTCATATGATTCACGTTCGGTACTTTGATAATTT
>NW_024115519.1:0-8840 GCF_003073215.2 Triticum urartu
TCCAGGTAATTACCTGCCCCAACTCCTGATCTAACTAGGTGTGTAACTTCAGTTGCACACATCATTGTGCCCAGTTGCACACACCATGGTAACCACTTGGACAGAACATCCTGCCTAGTTGCGCACGCTGTGTTGGTTCAAGCATCCAAGATAACACAACTAACTTATTTTTCCTGTTCTGGATATAGGTGATGTCAACCCTCAAGGACCTCCTCCCCCTCCTGGCTGTACACGGCATCCTCCGCCGCCTCCTCCCCCGCGTGCTCCTTCCAATGGCCCTACAGGCAGCACTCAGGAGGCTCATCATCGAGGTAATTACCTGCCCCCAACTCCCTATCAAACTAGGTCTGTAACTCCAGTTGCACACATCATGGTGCTCAGTTGCACCGAACAGGCTACCTAGTTGCACACGCTGTGTTAGTTCGATCATCAATAGATAAACAAAATTGACTTGTTTGTCCTGTTCTGCCTATAGGTGATGCCAACCCTCAAAGACCTCCTCCCCCGCCAGGCCCAACTACCAGTGCCCTTTGTGGTACTCCCAATGGACCTACAGGCAGGACTCAGGGAGCTCATCGCCCAGGTTAGTACCTTCACCGACTCCAAAACAAAAACTAGGTTGAGTGACTTTTGTTGCACATATCATAGTGCCTAGTTGCGTGCGCTGTGTTAGTTTGAAGATCAAGCTAAAAATCTAACTTGTTTTTCATGTTCTGCCCATAGGCGACTACAATCCAAGTACCATGACAGGCCGTGCTACTGCAGGTGTTTTTTTCATCTTAACTTGCACACAACAACCAGTTAGTTGCACAAAAATGTGCTGTGTGGTTGCACAGAATATCACTGTTGGTTGCACAATAACAAAAAAATACTAAACTTTTTATATGATTAATACACAGGTGATCGTGACGGTCCTACTGCCCCGTTGGAGGCTGCATCCCTTGCACAAGCTTCTGATGATTTTGTGCCCAGGGATCCTCCAAGGTCTAATACAAAGGGTAGGGCAAAGAGTCGACGGTACAAATTAGCGCTGGAGCTACACCCAAACAAGAAAAACAAATGTAGCCAGTGCCAATCTACAGAGCACACTGCTGGCCTGTGTCCACTCAGGCTCCTGTGATTCTGTTTCCTCATTTGTAACTTTGGAACAAAAAAGGAAAAGAATGATGTTTTTTAGCAATGTTGGGACCAAAAGTGGACACATTCAGCATCTATGATTTCTCTTTATCTAATTTATGCTGCTTGAATTAGTTCATGCACTATGTAAAAAAAGTTGCTATTTGTGCCTTTGTTGGCAACTGGTTAAATATTTAGTTGTTGAACAATTGTATATCCAGTGCTCCTAATGTATCAACAAAAGTGATGATATTGAGTTGCAAACGCAATTACTAGCAGTGTGCAACTACAAAATCTACTTAATAAAATTGTACAAACCAGCTGCTTAATAAAATTGTACAAACCAACAACTTCCTCCATGGAGCAGGAAAAAGGAAAAAATAGTACTGACCTACTCCTTGTCGTATCTAAGCAACTTCCTCCATGGGGCGGTGTTGTGCACGCTGGTGACCCAATCACATGCCAGCTTCTTCCTGATGTTGAGTACTTCCTTAGGGTCGTAGTTGGGCAGTTGGCTACCATTCCACTCGGTGGCATTAAGCAGTGTGAACAACCCGCACTCATTACTGCAATGGGCGAAAAAAAATTTGTCACATAAAATTAAAACCAAAAAAAGGTAATGCACTCTGTGCAACTACTTATGTCGTATAGTGTAACTGCTTATGTCCTACTGTGCAACTGCTTCTGTTCTAATGTGCAACTGCTTGTGTTCTGCTGCAACTCATTATGTGCCACTGTGCAACTGCTCACGTGCCAGTGTGCAACTACTTATGCGCCACTCTACAACTGGCTAGATAATCCATTAGAAACTCAACATTGAGAAGGAATGAAATGCTTATTTTCTTACTTGCCGAGCTGCTTTGGTACGTCAATGTCAATAATCTGGAAGTGCTCGATGATGGACTTTGGGTAATGCTTCCTCCATAGCTGGCATACTGCCCCCGCGATGGTAGAGGCGGTGATCATCAGGACAATGTTGTCCAGCGTCCTACTTGAGTCAAGAACTACAAAGAGTCCGTCCCTCAGATTGACATTGAAGACCCAATAATGCCTCCCTCCCTCCTTATCGGTTACATCAGCGCACTCGAGCACTGGCAGCATGATCTGCAACCGTGAACGATTTCACACACAAAAAAAACAGGCTTAGCTAAGAAAAAACAGTAAAAGACTTAGTCAAGTTAAAAACAGGTTGCAACAAGTATCTGCCAACTAACAGATATGTCATTTGCAACTGGACATGCTGTGGGTGCCAACTAAAAAAAGATTGATCATGTGGGCACAACACTCACCAAGTCTTTCTTGTCGAGACGGTTCTTGTAATCAAACTTCTTGTTTATCTCATTCACATTGTGGATACCTTGCTGTAAATTTATCTGCAGAGATTATAAAACATGGCCCAAAACTCCTTAGTAGGTGAAAGGCCTCCCTCAAATGGTCAACGAAAAAAACTGCTACAGAACAAAGATGAGGGTAAAAAGAAGGTTTTGGAAAAACTTACAGAAAACCTCAGTGGCATGACAACCTTCTTTGACCCTTCTGGTAAGTTATCCATGATGTGTAAGATTCCAGTCTCAATAACAATTTTTGACAACCATTGAACCGGCTTCATCGAATCAACTAACTCCTTTAAAGAAATGTAGAAAGAACCATACCTGATTATCTCAGGGCTGATTTTTTTTTGAAAGCAATAAAAAGACAAGTTAGCTCGAAGGGTCACAGCAGCAAAAAAATGTGTATGAAATTGAAAACAGAATAGTGTGCAAATAAAATCCCTGTTCTGTGCAACATGCTATCCTTTCTGTGCAACTAAGTGGCTGGTCCTGTGCAACTGAAAAAGATATGTATGTAGGCTATGGGGAGTTAGTTTACCTGGTATCTTCATCATTAGCTCCTTCGTGATGCCTGACCCAATACAAGAGGGCAGCGTAAAGCTTGTTCACTGCCTCATTGGTGCTGAAAGTCTTTTTTTTGTTGTATTCGATGAATGGAGACCTTTGAGATGCTGCGGGCCTTATTACCCTCCTCTGTCTTCGTGCAATAGGTGGTCCCGAAGAACTGCTCGTGCCAGCTTCTGGTTCTGCGCATATCGGGGCGTGGCAATTCTCTGGTGAACCAACATCTAGCTCTTGAGCTATTGCCTTGCCAGCATCAGCAGCAGCACATCCTTCATTCGCAGCTGCTGGGTCCAACTCACACTCATCAATGCTAATCACACCGGCTTCCGCTGTTTCTGCTGCTGGAGCAGGTGCTGGAGCACCACCATCTATGCCGAGGTCAAAAGATGGTGCATCGCAGAACCCGTCACCATGATAAGATTTTGATCTTCGTAAGGGTTCAAGGACCAGGGGATCTCCTTGCGGCACAAACACGGGTGCATCGTTCACTGACTTGGTTCGCAATAGTATTGTAGTTGGCGGCCTTGGAGGCTTGCACCTACTTATAATGTCGAACACCTCCTCTTGTGTTAATGGTTGCTGCAAGTCAGCTCTTGGGGACGGCACTTTGATAGTTCGATCACCTTCTTTTGTGTTTGGCATTGAAGCATCTCTATGAGTAGGCACCTTGGGGCTTGCAGTTGTAGTGCTGCCTTCCTGACCAGCTGTGGTGGTTTTGACTGTGACCATGCTGCTGACTGACACATCAGTTGGCACACTAGTATCTGTAGTTGGCATCTTTCCAGTCTGAGTTGGCAGCAACCTAGCAGAACTTGGCACCCCTGCATCAATGGCTGCGGCTCGCAGTTCTCTCTCATCTCTTTACCCTAAATCTTTTGTGGCCTGTTCCCCCTTTGTGACCCTGGCAAACTTGACAATCTTCTGCTTAGGTGGTTTTGGTGGGACTGTTGAAAGGGGAGTCTTCCCCTTGATCTGTTGAACTTCTGTGACATTGGTTGGCTCTCTGCTCACTACAGTTGGCAACTGCAGATTCTTCTTCATGGAAACTGCTTTATGCTTCTGGACCACGTGAGAGTTTGCCATGGATGCTGCCTTGGTCTTGCTGGAGCTTAGGTCTGGGAGCTGCTTTAAATATTCCTTGTATTTTTCCTTTGAATGAACCCAGACAAGACCCTTTCCTGCTTCCTCCATGTCAATTTGATTCTTTTCAGCTTCACTTGATAAAAACAGGCTCTTGTCAATGGCAAAGTTGATCTTCTCACACATATCTTTGTCGCTGAAATCTGGCACAGGAAAGGTGGTTGGCAAAGCTGGCTCCAAGTTGCAGAGCTTGAACATATCAATGCTGCCCTGAGACTCTGCTTCGTCATTTTTCTTTGACTTCGGCAAATCCTTGTCTTTCCAGCAAGTTTTGTCAATCAACATCTGTAGTGTGCTCCTGCTACTCAATGAATTACTGCTGCTCGCAGGGGTGGCAGAAGTGCTAGTCCTCCTGGATGTGTTGCCACCTGTACCACCAGAACCAGGGGCGTTCTCATCGTCATCGTCATCGCTGCTGTCGCTGCCTTCATTTGATCTCCCTTTATCATCACCATAACCATCATCGTCTTCTTCCCTCTCACTGCCATCAGGTGTTGTGTCTTTGTCTTCTCCCCTCTTACTGCCATCAACTACTGCCCTTTTGTCCCCGTCCCCCTCTTTGGTCTCACCTTCTTCTTCCTCCTCCTCTGCATCACTATCTTCTTCCTTGTCCTCCTCCTCTCCTTTGTCCTCTTCTTGTTTGTCCTCCTCCTCCTCCTCTTCCTCCTCCTCTTCCTCTTCCTCCTCCTCCTCCTCCTCTTCCTCCTCCTCTTCCTCTTCCTCCTCCTCCTCCTCCTCTGCATCTTCTTCATTGTTATCCTCATCCTTGTCCTCCTCCTCTGATTCATCTGCATCTGTGTCCTCATCGTCGTCAGCATCTATCGCTGCTTCTATTTCCTCGTCTTCTTTTGACTCATCCTCAACAAACTCTTCTTCTTCTTGTATGGTTGACCCCCGTCTCTTTCTTTTTGGAGCACGGCGTGTCGCCCCAGTTTGCATTGATGGCTGCTGTACGTAAGGATCAATATCGGGTTCCTCGTCATCGATCTTGACAACTGCTTCAATGAAGGTGCCAACCTGTTCAGTTACAGCCTTGCACAGCTCATTGACCACTTTCGCAATCTTTGCCTTTTTCTGCATCAACACAAAAAAGATTGAGTACTGATTCAGTTAGAAAAAATAATAAAAAGTAAAATGTATGTAACTGACCATGATGTGATAAGCAAAAACGACCCATACACACTTTCTGGCCAACTAAAAACATGATTCTAGCCAACTACACATGCACTGTGGTGCAAACTAAAAAACATGCATTCTGCCAAAAGTTGATGACAATGGTTTTAAATGAACACTTTGACTGTCCAAAAGAACATGTGCAACTACAGACGCTTATATGTGCAACTGAACATACATCACAGCCAACTAAATTTTGTATTCTCGCAACTACAAAAGTTATACATTTCCAATTGAACATACATCCCTGCCAATAGAAAAAGATTTAGTAAGTGGTACAAGTTTCTGTATGCAAAACACTAACCTGCGGATTATAGGTTATTGGTAACTTGGATGCCACGAATGCTTCAGCTTGCAAAATTCCACCAAACAGTGGTGTTTGCTCCGTGCCTCTATATTCCTCTTTAAGCTGATGTGAAAAAAAAAGAGAAACAGAAAATAACAAGGTTATCAAAATAGATTTTCTGTGTTGAACGAAACCACACATTACAACCTGTGCAACTACAACAACATACTGGGGTAGACAAATTCAACTATGCATATATGCAACTGAACAAAGACACAAAAACTGTGCAACACACATGGCGCCTAAAAAAAGTTCTACCAACTGATGCAACACATCTGTGCAACAAGATTAGTAAAACTGTGCAACTTAAAAAAGATGGTGTGCCAATTTAAAATGAACCTGTGTGCAGATTGCCAAACTTAAAGCTACAAGTTGTGCGATTACATGCATTGTTGTGCCAACTGATGACAGTTTTCTGTGCAATTTCCAAAAGAGTGACCAGATATCAAAAGAACATAGAAGGAAGACACTGTTGGAAAAAAACAAAAAAGAACTCACTTGTAATTTGCCGAACACACCAGGAGAGATAGTATCCTTCTTGATCACCTTGGCAATTAGAGTACTATCCCATGCATTCGATCGTATCGCGCAGTTTCTTACTGGGATGTCATGTACGAGCACATCAAGGTATAGTATCTGCCCCAGACCCAAACAAAAGAAAAAGCCAACTTCAGTTGTTGTTATGAGAATTTCAGCAAACTATAATTGCACAGAAAGAACATGAACAGATGGAAAAAGTGGTCGTTTTCACTAACCATCAAGTGATACAAGCAGCAGCAGACAGTTTGCTTCTCCTAGTCCATGTTCCGGAAAGCTTCGTTAATGTGTTCTGCTACAAAGAGGCAGATGTTTGTATTCTTTAGCATTTCATGATCTAGCACAAGTCCATAACACTTTGGGCTGAGCTTCAAGGCCGTGGTTGGTGCTAGAAATGTGCTGAAGGCAACCGCAAGCCAGGTCATAAAGAATGTGTCATCCGTTCTTCCAGCCATATCTTGAATCATCTTGAGCCATGTAGTGATCTGGGGATGAGAATTTCCAGTTATGTTGAAAGCCTGTCTGAATCTCCTAGTGGCATCCTTGTCAACTAAATATCTGGCTTTTTGACCCCTGTTTGGGAGATCAAATACCCTCTGAACATTGTCAGCATCGACACGGATCCTTCCCCTTCCTGGGAAAACCATTTCAGAGGTCTGTGGCTGGTAGGACTGCACCAGGAACTTAGTGAGGTCCGCTGCAAGTGTGTCTGATAAGTTCAATAGCCCCCCGAACAACCTCGAAACTAGCTCTGACTTCTGCAGTGGGGTTAGAGAGGCGTTGAAATTTGCAAACCGCGCTGGTGATGCCCTTATCCTGCCTGCTTGTGATGGTCGCTCCACATCTTCCCCTGGAGCCACCTCAACTCCTTCACCGCTGCCCTGTTGATGAGAAAATGAAAGCATTACACAAACATTAAAACACAAGAGAAAAAAAGAAGAATGAAAAAAAAATAGCAGTCATCATTTGGATCAGTATTAGAATGAGCTATATATTCATAAAATGGATCATGCCAACTAATATGATGTATTTGTGCAACTAATAAAGCTCATGAGGACAACTGCAAGACTGCCAATGTGCAACCTTCAAAAAAAATAAAAAAAGTACGAGACCTGGCAGCTACAAAAAGTTCTAGTGGATGTGCAACAATAAGAAAATGATACTGCAACACAAGAAAAACAGTAACTAAAAAAAGATTTGCAAATAACTATTCAAATAGATCATAAAACACACACAAAAAACCCACATACCTCAGCATCTGCTGCGGAAGATATGACGGCTTCTCCAGCAACTGCTGCCTGCACAAAAAAATGACCACCCATGTCAAATATGAAAAGATGTCAACTGTATTTAAATCAATATGACTAGAGATGTCAACTACAAAAAGGTTGTTATTGACAGACTAAAAACAAAAATAGTGGTCCGAACTGCTGCATAATTTCATCACTATGTAAAAAAGGTGAGAAAAACACTTATATTCGAGATTTTACATACCCTAGAATATGACTCAGCTCCCTTGCCAAGTGTTGCATGTCTAGTCCGCTTTACAACACGGAACTGATCAGCATCCTAAGAAAAAAAAATATGAGCATGGGAAAAAACAAAAAAAGTTATATGACCCAAACAAAACAAAAAAAATGGACTTGTGTCATCAGCATGCCACTTACCTCAACATCCTCTCCCTACTCAACACTCTGCGCAGGTCGTGGCTGGCGATTAGCAGGACGCTTCGAGTTCCGTCGAAGCGACTGACTTCCAGAACGTTGATTAAGCAACCAAAAAGAAAACATGAAAAAATAGACATTAGCATACATGCATAAGTTGAAAACAACTCAAAAACAAAAGAAAAAAAGTGAAAAAAGATACATCTCCTTCATTTCCATACGCATCTCCTCCTATCACTAGTAGAAAACAGGGCTATGGTCCAGGCCGGCTCAGCCCATTAGTCCCGGTTCAGTGTAGAACCGGGACTAATGTGGGCATTGGTCCCGGTTCGTGAGCCCAGGGGGCCGGCCGGGCCACGTGGGCCATTGGTCCCGGTTCGTCTGGACCTTTTGGTCCCGGTTGGTGGGACGAACCGGGACCAATGGGCCTCGCTCCTGGCCCACCACCATTGGTCCCGATTGGTGGCCTGAACCGGGACCAAAGGCTCCCCTTTAGTCCCGGTTCTTGCCACAAACCGGGACCAATGGTGGTGCGTATATATACCCTTGTCCGCGAGCAGAGCACTCCAGTGCTCTATTTTTCTCTGGCCGGCGAGGGGAGGGGTTTGTGGTGCTCTAGCTCACCTCCTATGCACATGAGGTGTTCGATGGAATGCCCGAGCCACACTACTTAAACTTTCTCCTCTCGAAGCTCGACCTCCAAGCTCCATTTTCCTCGAGATTTGTCTAGATTTAGCGGTCCGTCACGCCCCGTCCCCGTCTTCACCGCCGTCGATCACCCGCGCTGATCTCATCACCGACACCACCGTGGTGAGCCTCTTGTTCTTATCTTCTTTCTGAAAGGAAAAATATTCTTACTTGTCTATTTAGATATATACTTGTATCATTTTCTTACATTTATTATTGCACTTATATAGTGCGATGGTTTTGGTATCCGCCCCCGTCGGCCCTCGTCCTGTCTATGATTCG
>NW_024115520.1:0-20194 GCF_003073215.2 Triticum urartu
CCGCCCCCCCCCCCCCCCCCCCTCGGTGCTCCTTGCGCAAGTATAGCATTGCAACACCTCGATGATGAGGGGATCAACTAGAGCACCACGTCTCTTTTTAGGAATATGTGTTTTGCTTCTTCTTTACTTTAGATAGACAGGTCGAGCGGCAGCGAGTAGTCTGCATGACAAACGAGTGGGCCTCTAGCCTCTAATCTAGAAAGGTGTTAGGCGGGGAGAATATTATTCCATCTTTAGAAAACCGCCACCATCGTCTCATCTCTCTAAGCAGTACACAAACTTTAAAAATAAATTCCACTCATTGACGAGGGCCGAAATGTATCACGCCTCCGTAGCCCTAAAGGGACACGAGACGGGGTGGGCAAACTACGGCACCGACCGGGAGGCACGAGTAACCCCAAGCGGCCAAGGGGTACGAGCCCTACGTAAAATTATGGCGAGACAACTACAGTGATGCTGATATATTTTACTCGATATGGAAAGACAAACTTGGGATCCTGAGGCAATATTAAGTCGCAAGAAATGGTCGCTATCTACGGTCATAAACATTGTTCTCCAAGAAACAAACAACGAGAACAACGGTCCCACCCACGCGACCTGCAGCGGAAGAGAATGAGAAAGGAGTCAAAACTTGTTCGAAAAGTCAATGATTTTGCCCCCGCTCTTTCTTTCCGCCCGGTCCGGGTCGGCCCGCTCCGGTGTCCGGCCCATCGCAGTAGAAAAAACAGGCAGCGGCCGTCAAAACCCGCGTGTCGCTGTACCACCTCTTCGGCCCACCGGAAGCCAGATGCCGCCTCCTGGCTCGAGGTCGCGGGGTTAATAAAAAGACAGGAAAGGAGGGGAGGAGGAGGAGCATCCCGCACCGCATCGCACTAGGTCTCGAACATTCCTCTTTCTCTCCCTTGCTTGGGGAAGAAGAAGAAGAAGAAGAAGAAGAAGAAGAAGAAGAAGAAGAGAGGGCGAGCGCCCCCGCCTCCCGACGCCGTCGCCCCTCGCCGCCGATCTGATCTCAGGAGCCAGCGAAGATGCATTCCACCAATCTGCTCCTCGAGGAGCCCATCCGGATGGTCTCCATCCTCGAGCCATCCAAGCCGGTAAGCGTCCATCCCCGCCCCACGCTCTCTCCGTCGGATTTGATGATCTGCGTGGGGATCAAACCCTAATTGCGGCCGCTCGACTCTCCTGATCGGCGTTGGATCAAACCTTAATGATGTTTTATTTGTAAATCAGAACTTCTTCCCGGCGATGACGAAGATCGTGGGGACGCTGGGTCCGAAGTCCCGGTCCGTTGAGGCCATCTCCGCCTGTCTAAAGGCCGGCATGTCTGGTTCGTATAATCGTATCTTCTTCCGCGACAGCGGAGTGTCTTTCTCTCTTAATTAATTGTTTTTCTCTTTTCTAAATCTAACATTGATTTTCTGTGTTTTCTTTTCTTGCAGTGGCCCGTTTCGATTTCTCGTGGGGGGATGCCGCGTACCACCAGGAGACACTCGAGAACCTCAAGCTCGCCATCAAGGCCACCAAGAAGCTATGTGCTGTAAGTGCTGTCACAACCAACGCTGATTTGTGGCCATAAGTCGTGATGAAATCAACTTTGCCTACACACACCCAAACATGCCACTCAGAGTGGATCTGATGTTAGCTAGGTGAAATATGTTCTGTGGAGCTTGACGATTGGGTATTTTTTTGGACAGGTTATGCTCGACACTGTTGGCCCTGAGTTGCAAGTGGTGAACAAGAGTGAAGTCACAATCTCGCTTGAAGAGAACGAGTCTGTTGTTCTCACCCCTCACCAGGGCCAGGAGGCCTCTTCCAAGTTGCTCCCTATCAACTTCGCTGGACTCGCCAAGGTAACCCTCTTCTATCATCTCGCCGAATCTTGAGCTGTCTGTATTTAATTGTATGCGACGGTAGCTGTAAGCAGATCCACAGTTGTCTGTCTGTTTTATAATGTTTGTCATTTGTTGTCGCATTAAGATGTCCACTTGTATCTCCGCATGGATAAAATCAGAGCTATCATTTGTTCTTTGCAGGCTGTGAAGCCCGGAGCCACAATATTCGTTGGGCAATATTTGTTCACGGGCAGTGAGACTACATCAGTTTGGCTGGAGGTAGAAATCTTTGACATGCTACAATTAAGCGTTTTGTCATATTTGATGTGTTATATGCATGTTGCATGATCTTTCTTAGTGTTCACCAATTTCTGCTACCAAAACTCTCAACTGCCTGATGTAGGTTTCTGAAGTTCAAGGGGATGACGTGGTTTGCGTGATCAAGAACTCAGCTACCCTGGCTGGGTCACTCTTCACATTGCACTGCTCCCAGATCCATATCGACATGCCCACGCTGTCTGATGAGGATAAAGATGTAAGGAACTCCTCCCAAGAATATCTCTCGCTCCTTGTATTCTCTCCTTTATTAGAACTTGGCGACTAGACTTTAGATGTTTTTTTTCTTTAAACTGGAACTCCTTGCTGTAATCCATTATATAACTTTATGAGCATGCACCACTTCCAGGTTATGAAAAAATGGGGTGCTCCAAACAAGATTGACTTCCTCTCTCTTTCTTATACAAGGCATGCAGAAGATGTGCGGCAAGTAAGTAACTCATTACGTGGATATTTAGAGTGTACTACTTCACAGTGCCATCTTTCCCAACAGATTGATTTTTTTTTTGTATTTATATTTTGTTGAATAGTATCACATGTTTGTTTGCATTTCATACTTTGGAAAAATGTTCCTAACATTGATGGTATTTTTCCTGCAATACAGGCACGGGAGTTCCTCTCTAAGTTAGGTGATCTTAGCCAAACTCTGATTTTTGCCAAAATTGAGAATGTGGAGGTAATTTCAACATATCCTTTCAACATTCCTGAGCAACATTGATTTGGTTACTACATATTCACTCCTTACAATAGTCATTTAACATTCCCGAGCAACTTCGATATGATTACCACCTATTGACTCCTTATTCCTTGCAGGGTTTGAACCATTTTGATGAGATCCTGGAGGAAGCGGATGGTATCATTCTGTCAAGAGGGAACCTTGGAATTGATCTTCCACCTGAAAAGGTTGGCTATCTCAACCTTCACAATGCATTATCTCTTAACTTGTTGTTTTAGGTAGCGAAAAATTAGAGACAATCACCCCAATGCATTGTTTCTCAAGGGTCATATCTAAATGATATTGCATTTAATTAGTTTATGAATCTTTTTTACATCTCAACATTGTGCCCTAGTTGTGGAGAAAAGGAAAGAAGAGGCAAATAGGGCGATAAGCCACAAAGGATCAGACCATTAGTTACACTGCACAGGAAAACGAGCTAAGAGCTGTATCTATATCAACATACAGATCCACTCTCGTTCTTTTTTAATTACAGAGCCAAGTATTGTGAATGCCCTTGGCAGTTGTGAAGGCCTTTTGCTTGATTAACATGTATTTTTCCCATTTGCATGACGCTTAGTGATGATTTTGTGTGCTTCAGTTAGATTTGCTTTAAAAAAATCAAGGGTCTCTATTGAGTACTACTTTGTTTGTTCTTTAGGTGTTCTTATTTCAGAAGTCTGCTCTGCACAAGTGCAACATGGCTGGAAAGCCTGCTGTTGTTACTCGTGTTGTGGACAGTATGACGGACAACCTAAGGCCTACTCGTGCGGAGGCAACTGATGTGGCAAATGCGGTGCTGGACGGTTAGTTTTTGCCTCTTGCAGATATCTTATACTTTGGTGATCCTGTACAGCTGCTCATTACTGCACCCAAACAAACTATAATTACACAAGCTGTAACATGAATTACAATCGTTTTGTTCAGGTAGTGATGCCATTCTCCTTGGTGCTGAGACTCTCCGTGGGTTGTATCCAGTCGAGACTATTTCAACAGTGGGCAGAATTTGTGCTGAGGTGACTTTCTTTGGAGTTCTATGTTCTCTTGATAAACACAGCCTGTTTGGGAGGGCATTTGTTGATAAGTTCCTTTCTATAGTTCAAATCTGACTTCAATAGTAAATGTTGCAAATAAATACTTTCTTCCGAACAGCCCCTAAATGCGCTCTCAACAAGTATATCTTTGGTACTCTAATGGAAATTCACTGCTTACTGCCTTCTCTCTTCATATTTGGTGATATATTTTCATGAATTGTTTCACAGGCTGAGAAGGTCTTCAACCAAGATTTGTATTTCAAGCGAACCGTGAAATATGTGGGAGAACCCATGACCCACTTGGAGTCTATTGCTTCCTCTGCAGTGCGTATTTTGTTTCTTTTCATTTTCCAACCTTTTGTTAGTGTTAGGGGAACAATTTCTGTCTTCCATTGATTTAATATCAGCCTGTGACACTTGGGTTTATAAGTCTGAAATAATTTGCTACGTATTTGCTAGGTGCGGGCTGCTATTAAAGTTAAGGCTTCGGTCATCATTTGCTTCACTTCATCTGGACGGGCTGCAAGGTAGAAAGATAAGAGTATTTCTTCTTAACAGGCTTCTAGTTTAATGGCAGTTGATTCATATATTATGTCGTATCTGGTATCTGCAGGCTAATTGCCAAGTACAGGCCCACCATGCCTGTCCTGTCCGTTGTCATTCCTCGTCTGAAAACAAATCAATTGAAGTGGAGCTTCACAGGTGCATTTGAGGTATGTTTACAGCCTTTTTCCTTGTAACCTTTTTGCTACCTTCTTCTGTATGTGCTATATCTAGGTAATGATTCAGAACTAGCATGCTGTTCTTCAACCTTAGAAAGATAACTTTAGGCTATAGTTTTTGTTAATGACAAATCTAACATTGAACCTTGCGCAATTGTGCAACTCAATACAGAGGAACTATATATAAGTATTTGCCATGTAATGCTAGAAAAGGGCACTTCGTTTCTAGATCCTTATTTTCTCTTGGCAGAAGATTGCTGTGTGTATTGGTCCTTTATTTTTACATGGTGCATAATTTCTACTACCTCCGTTTCAGTTTATGTATTTCTAGATCATCTGTTTGACCAATGAAATATGTATTATATGCTGAAGTATACAATCAAAAATTGTATTTGAAACAGGCTTTGTCATGGTCAAATCGATTATCTGAAAATACTTTTGTGCCTAACAGAACGAAAAATTGGGAGTATAACTAGACTGCTAATTAACATGTTCTGTAGAATTTCCCTAATGAGGAACAGCATGTTCAGCTAGACTCACTAATTAACATGTATACTACCATATAATTTTCTCTGATAAGAAACAGTAAACCTCTGTGTTTGGCTCATATTTGTTGCATTATCTTACTGCAGGCAAGACAATCACTCATAGTTAGAGGCCTCTTTCCCATGCTTGCTGATCCACGTCATCCGGTGAGTTAACCTGCCTTTAGTTGGATACATTAATATAAGCATATATTTTGCAAACCATTCTTTGGTTGTTCTTCTCAATTTTTTATAATAATATGAAAATAGGAACTACCTATGAATATGAACGCGCCCTTGTTCTGGACGTAAAAGGGAACATAATGTCAGTTGGCGTTGGTGCATATTCCAAATATTTGAAAACTGAATGCTTTACATACACTAGGCCAGTTAACTTCTTAATCCTTACTCTTAACAAATTAGCTATTACGGTAACGCTAGACTGCAGTTCACTTTCGAACTTGACTGGTGGTATGCTGGTTTGTTGACTCTTCTGTACTATAAACGCAATACGTGAGCTTATAAGCTGGTGTGCACCAGTGATGCTGATGTTTGGAGGTCTTTCATCTTGCATCCACCTTGAATTATTTGGTAGCTAGAATTCCTTTATTTGGACCCAACTAGGAACATGCTCGGTCTGGCTGGTGATTTGTACTGACATTGTTTCTCTGCCCTGCAGGCTGAATCTACTAGCACTACAAATGAATCAGTGTTGAAGGTTGCTCTTGACCACGGCAAAGCATCTGGTGTGATCAAGTCGCATGACCGTGTCGTCGTGTGCCAGAAAGTGGGAGATTCCTCTGTCGTGAAGATCATTGAGCTGGACGACTAGGCAAAATTAGCCTTTGCTCAGGGCTTGCCAGATTTTTGACTAGGCCAAAACGTTGCTTGGTGGCTATGTATAATTCTATCTATAGTTTTGCAAAACGAGCAGTTTTTCCTATGGTGTCATCATAGGATCTGCGGTTATCATTCTGAAACCTACGCTAGTTATTATGGATATGTCCTCAGATTTTACTGCAGTGTAGCGAGTAAATGATCTGATGGAATAATGATATCAAAACTTTGTGACCCTTATTGTTGTCGCTAAGCCTATGTTCCCATTTACAGATTTGGGTGTGATCCTGAGGTTTTAGGATGTTCTTATCATCTTATGACTGTCAGTTGGAGAATTCTGGTATATTTTTCTTTGCGGATTGGTATATAGAGACTAAAAAAATAGTTCTTTATTTCTTTTTGCCGCCAGGAAGTTTTCCTTTCTGGCGATGTTTATTCATGACAATGTCAATTGAGTTTGACTAGATATGCCGTTGCAACGGGAGATAAAATACTATGCATTTAAAGTCAGCAAGAATTATATGTGCAAACAAAACCCTGTGTGCACATGAAAAAAACATTTAGTTTCTCGGTTTCGCTGTGTGTGAAGAAATCAATTTGCTATTTTTTCGTTAATTGATCGAGGACATTTAAGAGTTTTGTTATGTCATTGTAGGCCAGACAAAGGCTCATGAGTTATTCAATCTACTCTTTCTTTCAATCGAGAGGATTTTAAGGTACGAAGTTTCTGAATATTCTAGGGAACATGAACACTTTTTTAAATCCTGAACAGTTTTTTAAAATTATGTACACTTTCAAAAATGAACACTTTTTTAAATCCTGAACAGTTTTTTAAAATTATGTACACTTTCAAAAAACATGAACAAAATATGAAAAAGAACATTTTTTAAAATTCACAAACATTTTATGAATACACTAACATTTTTTATAAAAAACATGAACATTATTTCAATTTGTGAACCTTTTTTAAAATGGGAACATGTGTTGAAAATTCATAAGATTTTTAGAAAACGTGTATCTTTTACACATGAATATTATTTTTAATTTTGAAAATTTCACTAAAACATGAATAATTTTCAAATTTGTAGCACTTTTTGATATGCAATTTTATTTTCTATAAATCTCTAATAATTCTGAAAATAAATAAAAGATTAAAACATGAGCAACTTTTTTCCAAGTTCCGACTATTTTTAAAAATAGCAAAAAAATGGAATTCTGAACATTTTTCCAAAAAAAATACTAAATGTTTTTTGCGAATTTTTAATTTACGAAAAAAATTCGAAAAAAATCACCTTGAAAAGGAAAAAAGAGTTAGGGAAAGGAGGATAAAAATAGAAGTAAAACACATAAAAAAATGGGGCAACCCATTATTGGTTGTCCTGTGCGAAACTACCTCTATTTCTCGACCTGTGCGGAAAATAGAATTTCCTAGTTGCGTGGACAGAAAATTAGGTGGGCTGGCTTCACTGGACAACAGCGGGCGGCCCACGTAGGAAAATTCTTTTTCTAGCGGACAAGCGCATAAGAATTTAGTACCACCTTCGTGTAGAAAAAAAATTCTTTACGATGGTGAACCGATGAAAAAATTGAAAAAATGCACCTTGCTTTATTAGTAGGTATATATATCTATATCTATACCTACTATTAAGGGAAGATGATATTCTTGGTTTCGTCTTACTTCGTTTGGTCCCGCTTCAATTAATTTCACATACGCTATTTTGTTTTGGCCCAATGGAGGAAGCCCACCTGGCGGCGCACTATGGCCCAGGTCCGGAGAGTTGGCAAAAAATAAAACTACCCATGGGAGAGTTCGATTTCATAACCTATCAACCGGCCACGCACCCAGCTAGCGATATGAGAGGATTTTCTTCCTCCGTTGCAACGCACGGGCCTTTTTGCTAGTATAGCAATACAAAATTAAAACATGGGCACTTTTTTTGCAAGTTCCGACTATGTTTAAAAATAGCAAAAAAGATTGGAATTCTGAATATTTTACATTTTTTTTAATACTGAATGTTTTTTGAGAATTTTTAATTTATGAAATAAATTCTAAAAAAATCAACTTGGAAGAGAAAAAAGAGACAGGGAAAAGAGGATAAAAATAGAAGTAAAACACATAAAAATAATAAAAAATGGGCCAGCCATTATTGATTGTCCTGTGCGAAACTATCACTGTTTCTCGACCTGTGCGGAAAATAGAATTTCCTAGTTGCGTGGGCGAAAAATTAGCTGGGCTGGCTTCACTGGGCCACAGCGCGCGGCCCACGTATGAAAATTCTTTTTCTAGCGGACAAGCGCATAAGAATTTAGTACCATCTCGGGTAGAAAAAAAATCTTTCCGGTGATGAACGGATGAAAAAATTCGAGAAACGCACCTTGCTTTATTAGTAGGTACAGATAGATATATATTTTTTCCCGTTCTGGTGGCGACGTTTATTCATGAAAATGTCAGTTGAGTTTGAATTTGGCTTTGGCAACTCTTTAACAATGTGCACTTGACTGAGCTTTTCCCATTCTATTCGCACCTGAGTTGCAAACTTGACGGTAAATTTGACTACGGGGCAATATCAAGCTCCAGCTTAAGACAGCTTACGTAAGATTTTTTATCATGGCAAAATCTTCTTTTGTGTCAAATTATTTTTTATCATGGAAAAATCTAAACATCTTTTGTGTCAAATTATGTTCTCTAAGGGGCGAGCATGGCAAATCCATCTCGTTCATTTTTATGAAAAACATCAAATTTTTATACCTAAAAATCTGATGTTAATTTTTTTAGTGCTTCTGATTTTTTTGCTCCCAGCCTTTATTATACACGGCACGCGATCTTCAAGCAACAAGATGATAGTTCATTCCGATTTTTCTCATCTTGTGAAGATCATTGAGCTGGACGACTAGGAAAAATTTGACTAGGCCGAAACGTTGCTTGGTGGCTATGTATAATTCTATATATAGTTTTGCAAAACGAGCAGTTTTTTCTATGGTGTCATCATAGGATCCGTGGTTACCATTCTGAAACCTAAGCTAGTTATTATGGATATGTCCTCAGATTTTACTGCAGTGTAGCAAGTAAATGATCTGATGGAATAATTATATCAAAACTTTGTGACCCTTGCTATTGTTGTCGCTAAGCCTATGTTATCATCTTATGACTGTTTTTTTTGCAGATCGTTACATAGAGACTAAATAGTTCTTTATTTCAGGAATTTTTCCTTTCTAGTGGTGACGTTTATTCATGACAATTGTCACTTCAGTTTGAATTTTGACAATGTCAATTGAGTTTGATTTTTCCTGTTCTGGTGGCGACGCTTATTCATGACAATGTCAATTGAGTTTGAATTTGGCTTTGGCAACTCTTAACAATGTGCACTCGACTGAGCTTTTACCATTCTATTCGCACCTGAGTTGCAAACTTGACGTTGTAAATTTGACTCAGGGGCAGTATCAACCTCCAGCCCAAGACAACTTACGTCAGACTTTTTATCATGGCAAATCTAAACGTCTTATGTTCTATGTTCTCCGAGGGCGAGCATGGTGAATCCGTCTCGTTCATATTGTTCATTTTTTATATAAACTGTTATGAAAAACATCAAATTTGTCATACCTAAAAATCTGATGTTAATTTTTTTAGTGTTTCTGATTTTTTGCTCCCAGCCTTTATGATACAGGGCAGCTGATCTTCATCAATTAGACATGAATTTAAGGATGAACACAGAGAACAGAATAAAATCATAAGGAAACATAAGAAACACTCAAATACAAGGTCCACTATCAAATCTATCAACAAACAAGGGAAATAAAGCAACAAGATGATAGTTCATCCCGGTTTTTCTCATCTTGTGGTGCAAGACGTGGCATGGCTCGGTGTGGTTGGCCGGCTCGCTCCAAGCCTTGGACACCACTCTCATAAACCCAGCCATCTTGCACCAAAAAATTTCAAAGTGAAACTACCTAGGGCGCAATGGACCATTGCAGCTTGCAAGGAGTAGGGGGCAGTGGTCTAACAAAGACAAGGAGATGGCTTGGTGAATGTGTACATGGAAAGCAATGGAATAGTAGATTCTTCTCTACCAAACAGCTCCAATTTCACATGGCCATTGAAGTAATCCTTCGCCTTGACACCACCCAAGGTCGAAGACCTCTCAGCCTAGAGGAGTGAGACCTTCACTCTCGTCTTTAGAAGAGACTTGTTGGCTTTGCCATCATGGAGAGGGCTAGGAAGAGACAGTGCTCAGGGAATTCTTACCTAAGGGAGGGCGACGTTAATACCCGCTACTTCCATCTTCGCGCCAACGGTTGTCATCGACAAAACTTCATCCGACGCCTCTCCCATCATGGAGGGTGGGTGAGCACATATGAGGATAAGGAGAGTGTGTGGTCCATGATCACTTCTCGGCAATGTTTATGAGGGGCCCACGACAATAGTCCAATTTTGCACGTTTTCCTAATGTTTCAGATTTTTTGAAGTTACAGAAGTATAGTCTTTGTTCAGATCATTATAGACTGTTCTGTTTTAGACAGATTCTGTTTTCATTGCATAGTTTGCTTGTTTTAATGATGCTATGGATTATATCGAGGGGTATAAGTCATGGAGAAGTTAGAATACATTAGGTATTATGCAATAATAAAATATAAATGGCTTCATAATAGTACCTAAACTTTATGATTTGTTTATTATACTAACGGATCACACGAGGTTTCTGTTGAGTTTTGTGTGTTGAAGTTTTCAAGTTTTGGATGAGATCACGATGGACGAAGGAATAAGGAGCGACAAGACCTTAAGCTTGAGGAAGCACAAGGCACCGCAAGATAATATTCAAGGAGACCCAAGCATCTAAGTTTGGGGATGCCCCGGATGCCATCCGCTCTTTCGTCTACAATCCATCGGCATACTACTTCGAGGTATATTTTTATTCATCACATGATATGAGTTTTTCTTGGAGCGTCTTGTATTATAGTAGTCTTTGCTTTGTTTGCCTTTTAGTTTTCCACAATCATTGTTTGCTGCACACACCTTTTGAGAGGGGCACACATTTATTCACGATTTGTTAGAATACTCTATGTGCTTCACTTATATCTTTTGAGCTAGACAATTGCTCTACTGCTTCACTAATATCTTTTAGAGAACGACGATGGTTAGATTTAAAAAAAATGGTTGCACTCTCATGCTTCACTTATATATTTTTGAGAGTGTAATAAATATTAATGGCAATATGCACATGTTATGAATTCGGTCCTGATGTGATAGGTATTCAAGAGGATATAATAAAAACTTTCATGTAGATCACTGCATATGATAAGTTTGATTCCTTGTAATAGTTTCGCAATATTGAGATGGTAATATGTGGGGGTACTAGTGAATGTTTGGGGTTTAGTAAAAATATTGGTGTTAAGTTTTTGATTCCCGAAGCATGCACGTATAGTCTCCCGTTATGCGATGAAGTTGGAGCATGATTTATTATTGAGTGTCTACCTTATGAGTGACGGTCGGGGATGGGCGATGGTCTTTTCCTACCAATCTATCCCCTAGGGGCATGCATAGTAGTACTTTGTTTCGAGGGCTAATATGCTTTTACAATAAGTATGTGAGTTCTTGATGACTAATGTGAGTCCATGAATTATGCACACTCTTATCTTTCCGCAATTTTATAGCCTCTTCGGTACCGTACATTGCCCTTCCTCACCTTGACAGTCGTGCAAACTTCGCTAGTGCATCCAAACCCCACGATATGATATGCTCTATCACACATAAGCCTCCTTATATCTTCCTCAAAACAACCACCATACCTACTTATCATAGCATTTCAATAGCCATTCCGAGATATATTGCCATGCAACTTCCACTGTTCTTTATTATGACATACACCTTCATTGTCATATTGCTTTGCATGATCATATAGCTAACATAGTATTTGTGGCTCAGCAACCGTTCATCATTTTTTATACATGTTACGCTAGATCATTACACATCCCGGTACACTGCCAGAGGCATTCATATAGAGTCATATTCTTCTAGTATCGAGTTGTAATATTGAGTTGTAAGTTAATAAAAGTGTGATGATCATCATTATTAGAGAATTGTCCCAGTGAGGAAAGGGTGATGGGGACTATGATTCCCACACAAGTCGGGATGAGGAACCAGATGGAAAATAAAAAAAGAGAAAAAATGAGAGAAAAAGAGAGAATGGGCAATGTTACTATCCTTTTCCACACTTGTGCTTCAAAGTAGCACTATGTTTTCATATAGAGAGTCTCCTATGTTGTCACTTTCATATAGTAGTGGAAATTTTTCATTATAGAACTTGGCTTGTATATTTTGATGATGGGCTTCCTCAAATGCCCGAGGTCTTCATGAGCAAGCAAGTTGGATGCACACCCACTTAGTTTTTATGTTGAACTTTCATACACTTATAGCTCTTAGTGCATCTGTTGCATGACAATTCCTACTCCTCGCATTGACATCAATTGATGGGCATCTCCATGGCCCGTTGATTAGCCGTGTGGATGTGAGACTATCTTCCTTTTTTGACTTCCCTTATTGATCTCTATCACCGTATTCTATTCCACCCATAGTGTTATATTCATGGCTCACACTCATATATTGCGTGGGAGTTGAAAAGGCTGAAGCGCGTTAAAAGTATGAACCAATTGCTCGGCTTGTCATCGGGGTTGTACATGATTGATACTTTGTGTTAGGAAGATCGAGCATGACAAGATTATACTCCATCCGTTTTTATTCACTCCGCATATTAGAGTTAGCCGAAGTCAAACTTTGTAAAGTTTGACCAAATTTATAGAAAATAATATAAATATTTAGCATAACAAATCTATATGACATGGAAGTACATTCAACAACGAATCTAATGATGTTGATTTGTTATTGTATATGTTTATATTTTTGTCTATAAACTTTGTCAAAGTTTGTAAAGCTTGACTTTGACCAAAACTAATATGTAGAGTAAATAAAAACGGAGGGAGTATGATTTTGCAGGGATAGATTACATGATGAACATGTCAGGTAGCATTCCACATCAAAAATTCTATTTTTATCATTTACCTACTCAAGGACGAGCGAGAATTAAGCTTGAGGATGCTAATACGTCTCCAACATATTTGTAATTTTTGATTGTTCCATGCTATTATAGAATAAATCATGGATGTTTATATGCAATTATATGCTATTTTATATCATTTTTGGGACTAACCTATTAACCTAGTGCCCAATGTTAGTTGTTGTCTTTTTTGCCTATTTTTGGTTTTCTAAAAAATCAGTACCAAACGGAGTCCAAACGCTACAACACTTTTTGGCGATTTTTTCTGGACATAAGAGACCCTGGAAGAGGTGCTTTATCTTTGTATTTCACTTTGATCTATCCGTTTGGTATGGTGAACTAGATTGATTTATCTTCAGTGGGAGACGTGCTTTGTAATGGGTTCAATCTTGCAGTGTTCTATATCCTAGTGATAGTAGGGGACAAGAGACGTATTTGTATTATTGCCATTAAGGGTAAAACGACATGGTTTATTCATATTGATTGGGTTTACTTTGCCTACATCATGTCATCTTGCTTAAGGTGTTACTCTATTTTTCATGAACTTAATACCCTAGATGCATGCTGGATAGCGGTCGAAGAGTGGAGTAATAGTAGTAGATGCAGGTAGGGGTCGGTCTACTTGTCTCGGACTTGATGCCTATATACATGATCATTTCCTTGAATATCATCATATCTATGCACTTTTCTATCAATCGCCCAACAGTAATTTGTTCACCCACCATATACTATGTGCTCGAGAGAGAAGCCTCTAGTGAAAACTATGGTCCCTGGGTCTACTTTTATCATATATAAAATCCAAAAATACCTTGCTGCAATTTTATTTCTTTTCTTTTATTTCACGATTTACTTTATCTATCTATCACTATCAGAATTAATCCTTGCAAGTAACAAGTTCAACGGGATTGACGCCCCTCTTGCCTGCATTGGGTGCAAGTATTTGCTTTTGTGTGTGTAGGTGTTGTTCACGAGGCTTTGTGTGATTTTGCTATTGGATTGATACTTTAGTTCTCACCGAGGGAAATACTTATCTCTACTGTGTTGCATCTCCTCTCCTCTTCGGGGAAAATCCCGACGCAACTTGATAACCCACAAGTATAGGAGATCGCAACAGTTTTCGAGGGTAGAGTATTCAACCCAAATTTATTGATTCGACACAAGGGGAGCCAAAGAATATTCACGAGTATTAGCAGTTGAGTTGTCAATTCAACCACACCTAAAATACTTAATATCCACAACAAAGTAGTATGGAAGTAACGGTAACAGTGGCAATAGTAACAGTAACGGTTTTGTAGTGACTATAACAGCAGCACGACAAAAGTAACTTAGCAAAGATCAATATGTGAAAAGCTCGTAGGCATTGGATCAACGTTGGATAATTGTGTTGGATAATATTCATCATGTAGCAGCCAAAACCTAGGGTGACATAGAACTAGCTCCAATTCATCAATGTAATGTAGGCATGTATTCCGTATATAGTCATACGTGCTTATGGAAAAGAACTTGCATGACATCTTTTGTCCTACCCTCCCGTGGCAGCGGGGTCCATAAGGAAACTAAGGGATATTAAGGCCTCCTTTTAATAGATAACCGGAATAAAGCATTAGCACTTAGTGAATACATGAACTCCTCAAACTACGGTAATCACCGGAAAGAACCCCGGTTATTGTCACCTTGGGGTATGTGGATCATAACTCGTAATAGGTGTCTACAACTTGCAAGATAGGATCAGAACACACATATATTCAAGAAAACATATTGTTCAGATCTGAAATCATGGCACTCGGGCCCTAGTGACAAGCATTAAGCATAGCAAAGTCATAGCAACATCAATCTCAGAACATAGTGGATACTAGGGATCAAACCCTAACAAAACTAACTCAATTACATGATAAATCTCATCCAACCCATCACCGTCCACCAAGCCTATGAAGGAATTACTCACTCACAACAGTGAGCATCATGAAATTGGTGATGGAGGAAGGTTGATGATGACGACGATGTCGATTTCCACCCTCTAGAGCCCGAACGGACTCCAGATCAGCCCTCCCGATGAAGATCAGGAGGTGGCGACGGCGGATCCGTATTGTAAAACATGATGAATCCTTGTCTCTAATTTTTTTCTCCGAGAATAGGTTGTGGCACCCTGGCTCAGAGCAACCGGTTTACCTTGCATTGCCAGCCCAAAGGTCTTGTCTTCTGGCAACACACAACCACTTGGTACAGAAAACAACCGCTTTATTGATGCTAGCGGGTACATAGGTTCGATATTACATCAGATAGTGAGGCCAAGCGACACACACGATGCGGCTGAACAATATGTACATTATTTAATGAACATGAAAGGGGCCTCAATCATGACAACTACGCGGCAGCGGAACGACGACGAAATAGAACTCCATAGCACAGGGACACTGATGTGGACACGGTCTAGACACGGGAAGCACTCCAATCCGGTATGACTTTCCTGAAACCTGGCATGACACCCCGGGTCAGTACATTGAATGTACTTGCAAGCTCAGAACAAATAAAAGCATAATGGCAAACAATACCATGACAATTTAAGCAGGTTAAATGCAATGCTTCAACATACTACTCATGAAGTGAACATGCTTGTGCCTCGAGTCCCTCGGACTCGCTTACCATACGGGTTACCTCGTAACCAATATCATCAATACGGTGATCACTCCCGGATCACAATGGAAACCAACTCTTTGGTTCTAACCACAACCATCTTCATGGTTTCAACAATCTCATCACATAACCAGTGCCAACCATATAACTTTAGTGTGCAAGATTAAATTATTTATGTTGATCCATGCTGTGACCTACTACGAACTAGGTCCGTAACCGAGGACGCGGCTATCGATAGATTTAACACACACTCTGCAGAGGTTAGCACATTGTACCCACACCACGGAACCCATGGCCTCGCACTCCCATTCGGGTGGACCAACGGCATTCCGACAGAACCAACCCATTGCCATCACACTCTCCCTGCCACTCCGACCAACTCCCCTCTTGGGCTAAGTCATGGGTGGCCCCGTTGTCAACCCATGACATCCATGGCTACCGTCGTGGCAAAACATAAACAGTCCCAAACGGGGACAAGGTACCATAACAACAACATGCACACAAGGTTATGTCTGCTTACCGAGCCAAGGTACTGCACGCCCATAACCTTCCCTCATTAGAGGCACCGACCGGAGGCATGGCAAATGACCTAATAAGGGCCTTCCCATAAAGGCAAGTGTGGTTGCACTGGGAAGCTCGATTCGGTGGCACCATGACCTGATCAACATTATGTTCAAGTTGAATTATCATCAGGTTTAACTTGAAATAAAAGAACTCGAGTCATAGTATGCCATGAACATGCAACTACCCGACATGCACGATATCCACACATCACTAAAATGAAACGGATCAACATCTTAGAACCATTCTACATGCACTACTAAGCACTTTAGAGACACTGGTTTTAACCCAATCATTTTTAGTTATGACATTATCATGGTGAAAATAATAATTCATTTATGAAAGTAATACCGATCATAACCAAACCATAGTCATGCTACCAAAATCACTCTACTGCTTCACACTAGCCCATGCACTCAAGTACTTCAACAAGCTAAGCAATTCAAGCATAACAATCGAAATAACATAAGCAATATTGTTTAAATGATTTAATGCATGAAATAAGCCATCTTTAGGTTGGAAAATCATAGTTATTGAAATGACACCATGCAAAAATTTGTGTGGCTTGCCTTAGCACAGAGGAGGGTCACACTCCTCCTGGTTCTCCTCAAGGCAAGCTTCTCCTTCTGAAAATAATTAAAAATAGCAAAAGAAAATATCAAGAACCCTTAGCCGCTCTGAAATTCACCAGAAATTCTAGACAGCAAGGAGAAATCTCAACTTTGGTGTGTTGCTAGAACATTTCAATACAAAACCAATGAAAAAAGAATCAACTCATTTGGACTTATAGATTATGAGTTAGGGCTGGTCAAAGTTTCTGGTCCAAATGATTTAAATTTGAATAAATAGAAAACCCGGGGGGGGGGGGGGGGGGGGTGATGTCGATGGCGTATTCCAGCGAATACGCCTCCACTCGTACCCCTTCGGGCGCGAGTGGAGAGGCTAGCATCGGGCCCCACTCGTCAGGTTGTCAGAGAGAGAGAGAGAGGAGAGGGGGGTCGTCACCGGCATTGCTCCGGCGAGGAGAGGTTGGCGGCCGCCGTGGAAGGGATAGGGAGATGCGCAAGGCTACAACGAACACCCATGTAACCGAAACATAGTGAGGGCTGGACGAACGGGGTCGGTGAGGGCTTCTCTAGTGGCTGCGGCGGGCGGAGCTCGTCGGAGATGAACAAGACGGTGAGAACAAGCGGATCTAGGGGCTCCAGGGGGGTCGGCTAGCTTCAGTGGTTCACCAGGGAGTCGCCGAAGAAGTGGGTCGAGCTCGAGGAGCCGTGGAGAGGGAGGGGGCGGAGAAAGGGGATCACCGACGAGCTCGTGTCGGGGACGGCGGCCAGAGGCCTGCCTGGCCGGGCTGCGGCTACCTACGGTGTCGTGGTTATTGAGCGGGTGGAGAGGTGAGGAGAAATGAGCTCGGGAGGGGTCTATTTATAGGCGATGCCGAGGCGGGGCTCGAGAGCTCGTAGGAGTCTCTAGAAGCGGCGCACAGCGACGAGGGGTGTCAGTGAGAGGGGGAGAAGTGGCCAGGGCTCACGCGGCCACTGTGTGAGCTCAGGGACGAGCATAGGACACACGAGAGGGGACTGACTCGAGCATGGGGGCACCGTGCTCCTCTGGCCCGGCGCGCGCGTGATCACTGCGACATTTCCGGCGTCGGCGAGCGGCAGCGAGGGTGCTGGGGTGATGCAGCAAGGCTGGTGGCGTGGTGATGTAGGATGGCGCGGTGCTGAGATGAGCACGAGCTCAACAGAGGCTCGGGCGCAGCTCAGAGCGCGTCGACGACGTGCTGGAGCCCGTGTCCTCACGCGGTCAGCACGCGCACTATGCCATGTCCAAGTGATGCCAAACCTTGTCTAGGCTGTCGCCCGTGCTTTGTTTAGGCTAGGAAAGGGGTGAACCAACTACCAGGATGAGTGAGTTGATCACAATACTTACTGAAAGTTTCTGGACAGAAACTTGTGGCTAAATATGTGATCAAACCAGGAAGAGTTAGGAGCTGAGCTTTGGGGTTTAGGGTTAGGTTACTAAGGTAATGATGCTCAAGCATTTTCTGGTCAGAATACAAATGATTTTCCCTAGAAAAATCGTGCCACATGACCACATGATATTTTTGCATAGGGCGATGAGGCACTATCTAAAGGGTGTGTGTGAATTTTCTCAGATTTTTGTGGGCAAGAAAAAGAGGGGTTGCTTTGGAGGGAAAGTGAAAATATTCCATTTTCAATTCCATTTTCAGAGTGAAAATGAATATTTTCCGTAGAAGAATTTCCCCCCAAAGCAATGTGATGATGAATGAGAGGTCAAGAGAGGTTGTGAGAGGTGAAAGGAGTCACTTGGGTAAAAATCAAAACAATGCCCAAGTGCTAAGTCCAAATGATTAACTCAAAATCCAAATAAAAGCCAAAAGGCAAAGGAAACTCATGATGGCAAAATCTAGGGTGTCACAACCCTCCCCCACTTAGGATGAATCTCGTCCTCGAGATTCAGTTGCTTGGGAAAACATTTCTAGATAGGATGTTCTAAAAAATTCTTCTCTTTCCCAGGTTGCTTCTTCTTCAATGTGATGCTCCCACTGTACCTTATAAAACTTAACCACCTTACTACGAGTGACTCTTTCCATTTCTTCCAATATTCGGAACGGTTTCTCCTCATAGGTTAAATCCTTAGCAAGCTCTATCTTTGACATATTAGTCCTTTTCTCGGGTGGCGAGATACACCTTCTCAACTGTGAGATATGGAACACATTGTGCACTTCTGACAATTTCGGTGGTAGGTCCAATTGTAAGCCACTGTACCAACTCTGGACATAACTGAGAATGGGCCAATATATCTGGGTGCAAGTTTTCCTCGGGTCTGGAACCTCTTGACTCCTTTCATGGGTGTGACTCAGAGGTAAACATACTCTCCGGGTGCAAAACTGATCTGTCGGTGCTTGGAGTCATAGCAGCTCTTTTGTCGAGACTTGGCCACTTGTAGCCTATCTCGGATCTTTTTGACTTGTTTTTCAGCCTCCATCATTAAGTCGGTTCTGAAAATGCGGCTATCTCCGGTTTGAGACCAGTTTAGCGGAGTGCAGAACTTACGACCATACAGAGCTTCATAGGGTGACATCTTGAGACTGGTCTGGAATCTGTTGTTGTATGAAAACTCAGCATAAGGTAGACAATCTTCCCACTTGGGTCCTTGGGCCAGAGCACATGCTCGGAGCATATCTTCAAGTATTTGATTTACTCGCCGAATCTGCCCGTCTGTCTAAGGATGATAGGCGGTGCTGTACTTTAGTGCGGTCCCCAAAGCTTGATGGAGACGTGACCAAAATGCCGAGGTAAAGAGAGATCCTCGGTCAGAAGTGATAGTTCTTGGTACTCCATGCAAACTGATGATTCTGGACACATATAGCTGTGCGAGTTGATCGGCTCGGTAGGTGGTCCGGATGGGAATGAAGTGAGCTACCTTTGTCGGCATGTCCACCACAACTGAGGGAGTCATGGATTAGGGGGTCTCCGGACAGCCGGACTATATCCTTTGGCCAGACTGTTGTACTATGAAGATACAAGATTGAAGACTTCGTCTCGTGTCCGGATGGGACTTTACTTGGCGTGGAAGGCAAGCTAGGCAATACGGATATGTATACCTCCTCCTTTGTAACCAACCTTGTGTAACCCTAGCCCCCTCCGGTGTCTATATACACTACAAAAAAATACACTTCCGTGATGATACGTGTTTGTCACAGTAGGTCGCTTTTTTTGTCATGCATGTACATCCATGAAAAATTTATGACAGAATCAAGATAGTCATACCTGTGCTGTTGTAGAAGTGTTCCATGACATTACCAAAATTATCATCACGGAAGTGTCCACTTCCATGACGATAAATCGCGCGTCACAGAAGTGCTTTCGTCAAGGGTGACCGACACGTGGCATCCACCGTAACGGAACGCCGTTAAGCTA
>NW_024115521.1:0-7500 GCF_003073215.2 Triticum urartu
GGCAGGGGGGGGTTCCCGACATGGGGTTTGCGCGGAGTGTAAAAGGAACAGTGCGTCCGGGGTTATCCCTTTTTAGGGGAAGCTGCAGGGCGCGCTGCCCATTTACTGCGATGTGACGCATGCGTGTGGAAATCGCCCCACGCATGCCGCCCACGTCACGCACACCCCTCCACGCCACGCCACGCGCGCGGGTCGTGGGAAGCGCAATGCGCGAAAAGTTTTACCGCGGTGAAAACCGCCCCGCCCACCCCCGCGCCTGCCCGCGCACCGTTTTGGGCCTGGCCCAACAACGTGTCGCGCTTATGTGTGGCCCAGGCCCGGGGGCTCCTGTCGGTGTACAAAAAGAGGGGTGCATTTTTGTACCCCTATACCTGTGCACGGGCAGTCGGAGCCGCGCCTACGGTCACGCCAAGCAGAACAGGGGAGGTGAGCCAAGGTAAGACCAATGCCCAAGATAATAAGAGCAACGCCAAGGCCAAGACCACAAAGAGCAGAGGGACGAAGCAGGTTCCCCGGCAAAACCCTTGCCGGGATAGCTCGCCCCACACCAACAGAGCGGGCCACCCTTGAGCCCACGGTCTCCAACATCACGTTGGGCCAGGGCTCGGGAGGCACCTCCGTGGTGTCATGCAAATCTTTGTGAAGACATATTCAAGATCAGATGAGGAATAGAAGACAACGATCCTCAGCAAGATCCTTGCCGAGGAAGGCCACCAGACCCCAGGCAAGGCCCTTGCCGGGAATGACAGCGCGCCACGGCAAGACCCTTGCCGGGCCACCCGGCAAGGCCCTCACCAAGGATGCCAGCAGGGCCACCGCCAGGCCCACGCCAACCAAGCTTCCACCGTCGTTCGCATGCAGCTGCTAGCCCAACCAGCTGGGCGGGCACTTGCGTGGCAACATGCAGCTCCCAGGCCAACTCATCGAGCGCCTGCGTGGCGGCATGCAGATCTTCGTGAAGGCTCCTCCACTGCGCCACCTCAGCTGCCTGCCTGCCTACATGGCACCACGCGCCTCACTGGCCAGGGCACGTGTCAAAGCGAGGAGGAGCGGCGACGGACGGGACGGGCCTCGCCCCCGTCCCCAATAAAGCAAGGGGACACCTAAGCTACGCATTAAATGCGTCTTGTCCTGTAATACGAGCGATAAGCTCAGGGCACTGTACACCTTTCCACCTCCTGTGTGCCACTGTGGTAGCCCCTTCCGACTATAAAAGGAGGCCCATGGCATACTGGAGAAGGATTCGGCTCTTTCGAACCACACACTGACCACAACTAGTTCGAGAGCTCAAGAACTCTCTGAAATACACCCACCAAAGCAGGACTAGGGTTTTACGCATCCTCGCGGCCCGAACCTGGGTAAACGATCCTTGTGCTGTCTACTAGCCCTGCTCTTCTCGCAATCCCGCGCCCCGGCAACCGTAGTAGGGATTCTTGTGATCCCATAGGTGTCGTTCCACACTGACAGCACCATCGTCGAGGAAGCAGGCGCTCGATACATAACCAACTCAGGGATGATGATGCAGCTCAAGATGCTCTCAGAGGCCATGTACAGAGGGCACCGTCTGCTTGATACCTGGAGGTCCCGAGCCCTCCAAGACGATGCAGGCTTTGATGAGGTTAGCAGCAATAACTCATCTAGCAGCAGTTTGTATTTAGCCATTCCACTCAAACGTTCTCGAACAACAATGGTGAACGACGACAAGGACATTCGCCTCGAGTCAGATGGTGCTTTGGAAAGCTTAGAAATTGTTGTTGCTAACATGTCAGAATTTGTTGTGCTTTTGAGCGAATGTGAGCGCATGTCTCGCAGGCCATATGACGTTTACCTTTACACCGACAACTTCATGTTTAGCCGACACGCTGAAAAGCAAAAGCTCTTGAGCTTCTTGTTGGAGCACAACGATCCTTCAGGTGATCATGCATGGGGCGTCCTCCCGCTCATAGGTGGTGTCGCAGTTGGGAAGAAAACCTTGGTTGCTCATGTGTGTGGCGATGAAAGGGTTCGCTCACGTTTCTCCTTTATTTTGCACTTGATTGGAGACAGCCTTTTGGGAATACTTGATGATGGAAGGACAATGTTTGGTATGATGTTGGTAGTTATTGAGTTTTCTTCTGATGTAGATGATGATGACTGGAAAAAGTTTTGCTCGTTTCTCATAAGGATGGGTAGAGGAAGCAAGATCATCATCGTAAGCAAACTTAAGAGATTAGCCCGGTTGGGAACGGTGAAACCGATCTTCCTAAGTGTACTATCTTACGACGAGTTGAGATACCTTTTCAAGGCACTATCCTTCGGGAGTGTAGAGCCCGCAGAACATCCTCGGCTAGTACAAATGGCAGATCAATTTGCCAAGGAGTTGCACAATGCACATGGTTCACTTCTTGCAACAAATGCGTACGCGAATGTCTTGAGAAGGAATCTCGATGTTCAGTTTTGGCGGCGCATAATGGACGAGGGGATGAGAGTGGTCAAGAGGAACCTCTCCATGTATGGCGTGCATCCCAACACGCTTATACAACAAGGCCATCCAATGGACATAACAGACTTCGGTTTGCATCCACTTAGCATGACACCTTACACATTTGGTGCTTCAGTGAAGAAGGAACTGCCATGTGTGACATTTGCAGAACTTGTAACAGATCCTAGTGTTGTCCCAAAAGAAGACTTCACTCTAGTTGCATGGGAATCCAGGATACCCCCTCAGAAATCATTTGTTTATATTGTTACAAGTCGTGCTCAGGATACACATCAGGGCAGCGCCTTGCCAGGGAGGAAGCGACAAGGAGTGCCAATCTAGTTTTGTTTCAAGACTTGTAAAATGTAACTCTTGTTGTATTTTATTGATGCATCGTTGCTGTGAACCATTGAACTAAATGTATCACCCATCTCAATTAATGTACAGTAAATCTGCAGAAGTGCGCTTCTTAGATAATGCTTCAAGTCTCGGTCTCTCGGGTAGGTGGCTAACCGATGCAACAGAAATTAAACATACAAGAAAGAGGTATATGCATCATCAACATCATCATCATTGCAATGTTATGGCTAGCATTATGCTATACTTGATAGTGAAATCGGGACAGGTTTAGATACAAATTGCCTAGGAATTGATTTCGAAGAACCCTGGGAGCACTGCGGCATCGCGTTGCATCCGGGAGGCTCCCGTGCCAGCCCTTGAGGTGCTCGTAGTCGAACTAGCTACGCGCCTCCCATTCTCCCTCGCACCTGACGTCGGCGACCGCCATGGCTCCACACGAGGTGCGGCTCATTGCTGGACTAGGGAAGGCAGGAGGATGCTCGTGGTTGCACCCATGGTAGGTTGGAAAGAAGGTAGTTGGGGGTTGCACAGAATCCGCGTCTCATTTTAAGTAGGTGACCACCATGGGTCCGCACGAGACCCGATGGGGATGCTACGTGCTGCGCGGCGGCGCCGCTCGTCGGTGGCCGATGCCACGGCGTGTTTGGGCTTTGGGGAAGGAAGGAGATTGGAGATTGATTCAGCGAACAACATCGCTGGTAGGCACTGACCGTCGGGCCCCATGAGAAAACGGAAACGGTACGACTATTGCTAAGAGCATATGCAGATCCCTTAAAAGCTCGCCGGTCATGTTTTTCCGGCTAATTTACAATACAAGCAAAAAAACCCGGCCCGAAAAAGTCATGTAAAAACGGCCCTACATGTAAATGTTTTACGGGAGGCCGGAGAACCGCTTTAGAATCCGCAATATATACTAGAGCGAGGCCGTTTTAGGGTCCGCGTTCTTCATTTCCCATATCCCCCTCTGCTGCAATTGAACATCTCCGGCGACAAATCCCCTTCTTCCGGCAGCTTTTTTGCGGCGCGCGTAGCCATCCGAACCTCATCCTGATTTCGAGCGCATGTCGCCGGAGGGGTGGCCAAGGGTGATTGACAGCCGCCCGGAGACGCTTGAGCACAGGCGAGAATATTCGGTCCAGCCTGTCGAAGTTGCTCCAGGTCCGGCTGCCGGCGCTGCGGGAGAGAGCGTCGCTCTTCTGCGCCTACTCCTTGCGCCACTCCTCCACCAGCAGGCGGAGGGAGGAGCTCCCGGCCCCGTCGTCGTTGTGGCGCTTGCGAGGCAGCGCGCATGGTTCGACGCGAAGGTTTTGCACAGCATGCAAGGTACACTTGTTGAAACAAATATGTTCGCGGACGTTTTAAGAAGGAATCTCCATGTCCAGTTCTGGCGTTGCATATTGAACAAGGGGATAAGTATGGTTAAAAGAAACCTCTCCATATATGGTGTGCACCCAACTATGCTTTAGAACAAGGCCACCCAGTGGACATTCCGGATTTTGCTTGACATTCACTTACCATGACAAACTATACTGTTAATGTTCCAATCAAGGAGGAATCACCAAGTGTGAGACTGGGGGAAATTCTAGAAGATCCTAGTGTTAGACCCAAATAACTTCATTCAAATTTCATGGGAATCAAGGATACACCCTCATAATTCAGCTGCTCACTTTGTTACAAGCTGTGCCCTGGATACACATGAAGTTAGTGCCATGCTAGGGAGTAAGCGGCGGGGAGTGCCGATCTAATATTGTTGCAGAACTTGTGTAATGTAAAATCTTGTCGTATTTTCTGATACATGAGCATCAGATATGTTCGCGTGGCCATATATAGCATCATCTTAAGTGGCAGTTAGTACTACTACTCAAAAGATCTAGCTAGTATTAATAAGGTGGCCAACTAATGAAACATAAATTAAACTAACAAGAAAGAGGTCTATGAATCATCATCGGGTAAATCCTTAAATAACTAGTAATTCAGAATCACAACAGATTTACCATTGCAGAGAGCAATCAGGTTTGTCCATCAACAGAAGCCTGGCCATGAAGAACACATATGGCGCAACAGTTTTGAGCCATGAAGAACTGGTAGATATATCTTCCAAATGATTGACTACTCAGGAAGTAATTCAAGTATTTTGCTGTTGTGTAACATAAATGATATGCATATTAATTGTATGAGAATATAGTACACAATGGTAGCCTTTGTTTTCTCAACCTGGATTCAAACATCCGTGAGGAATATCATTAAAAAATAATGACGCCATGATCTCCAAAGGCCAAAAACAGGTTAGTGTGGAAGAATATTAATTTAGACCTACCTACTGTGACTATTAAAAATACAAGTCTTTTCATGACGCTTGGGCAGTTGGCTAGTCATTCTCACATGTTTTTACGAGGAGCCCAACTAGTGTATTCCTTGGGGCTAGTAGACCAATATATAGTACAAGTACAGGCAGTTTATAAATGGTACATGTTAGCAGCCGTCTGCCTCTCACTCTTGAACTCGTCGCAGTCAATAGTATGGGGACTTTTCTATTGTGTGCGGAACTCTGCAAGACTTGACAGATGCTAGTTAATTTGTCCAGACTACATAGAGATCGACCAGTAGCTCTCCTCATCGGCCGCTCTTCTTGCTTGCCATGGAAGCTACCATATCTGTAGTCACAGGTGAACTAGTGAGCCGTTTCATCTCCTTCCTGAAGAACAAGTACTACTCATCTTTGAGCGATGCACAATCAGAGGAGAAGGTGGTGAGGAGATTGCAGCACCTCCTGATGAGAGTCAGCATCATCATCGAGGAGGCAGATGCACGGTACATAACAAATTATGGGATGTTGTTGCAGCTAAAGATGCTCTCGGAGGCCATGTACAAAGGGTACCGCGTGCTGGACACCTTGAGGTATCAAAACCTCCAAGACAGTGCAGACACTAACGAGGTTAGCATCGATGACCCATCAAGCAGCATCTTGTATATATCCATTCCTTTCAAGCGTTCTCGAAAAAATAATTGAGAAGCTTGACATGGCCATGCACCTCGAGTCAGATGGTGCCTTGGAAAGCTTAGAACTTGCTGTTGCTAACATGGCAGAATTTGTTGTCCTTCTGAGTGGATGTGAGCGCATGTCTCGTAGGCCATATGATGTTTATCTTTACACCAACAACTTCATGTTCAGCCGACATGCTGAAAAGCAAAAACTATTGAGCTTCTTGTTGGAGCACAACAATCCTCCTGGTGATCATGCACCGACAGTTCTTCCAATCATAGGTGGTTTCGGAGTTGGAAAGAAAACATTGGTTTCTCATGTGTGTGCAGATGAAAGGGTTCGCTCACGCTTCTCCTCTACATTGCACTTGAATGGAGACAACCTCTTGACGATACTGGACCATGGAGGGGCCATGTTTGACATGATGTTGGTAGTTATAGAGTTTGCTTCTGATATAAGTGACGACGAATGGAAAAAGTTTCACTTGTTTCTCGTAAGAATGAGTAGAGGAAGCAAGATCATCATCGTAAGTAAACTGAAAAGATTAGCCCGTTTTGGATCAGTGCAACCTATTTTCCTAAGTGTTTTGTCTTATGATGAGTTGAGGTATCTTTTTAAGACCCTAGCATTCGGGAGTGTAGACCCTGCAGAACATCCACAACTAGTATAATTAACAGATGAGTTTGCCAAGGAGTTATATGGTAAGCAAGGTTCACTTGTAGCAGTAAATACGTTCGCCCAGGTGTTGAGAATGAACCTCACTGTTCAGTTTTGGCGTTGCATATTTGGTAAGGGGATAAGACATGTTGAAAGAAACCTCTCCATATATGGTGAGCACCCAAGCAAGCTTAAAGAACAAGGCCTTCCAGTCGACATAACGGACTTTGCTTTGCATCCACTTACCATGACAAGTTATACAAGTAATGTTCCAATCAAGGAGGAATCACCAAGTGTGACATTTGGAGAGCTTCTAGCAGATCCTAGTGTTAGGCCAGAAGGAGAGTTCACTCTAATTGAATATGAATCAAGGATCCCCCCTCATAAATCATTTGTTCATTTTGTTACAAGTCGAGCTCAGGATACACATGAAGGAAGTAGTAGTACCTTGCCAGGGAGGAAGCGACGGGGTGGGCCAATCTAATTATTATTTTTGAACTTGTGTAATTTATGTAACTCTTTTTGTATTTTTATAAACAGATGTGTTCATGTATTATACTGAACAAAATGAATTACAGATCTCAATCAATGTACTGTAAATTTGTATTAAGTATTTGTTATGAGTGGGGGGATCCTGAATAAAGGGCAGACCCCAAGTATTTTATAGCATGGACAAGGGGAAAACAGAAGGAAAATTTGTGTCTTTTATCAGATCCAACAATCCACCGCCTGCTAATCGAGCAACAATACTACGTGTGTGTAAACTCCATGGTGCCATTCCATCTAATCGAGCAACGAAAACGCTGCATATAAAAGAGCAAAGCAACGGAGCTCTGATTTATCCTGTGCCGTGGCGTGGAAGTGGATGTGGACGCCACAAAAATCAGATGAGATCAGACTACGGTTCTGGTAGGCGCCGGGAAAATCAGAGCCTCCCACAAAATCAGCACTAATGTTTTTGCAAAAAAAAACTTAGATCGAAACAGGTTTAGAACTGAAACCACCCACGAATCTATTTCGGGGAGCACTGGCGGGGGAGCCT
>NW_024115522.1:0-13802 GCF_003073215.2 Triticum urartu
CGCCGGGTTCTACTTGGGTCCGCCGACACCAGTTTTGGCCCGAGCCGGCGAAAAACGGGCTTCTGGGGGGCGCGACTGGGCCGTTTTCTTGGCGCCAGCGCGGCAAAAACACCTGTGGAGGGCCTGTTGGGGGCGCAGCTGGAGATGCTCTAAGCTTCTCGGGTGTTGTATGCATTGCCTCCTCCCGCCGTCCAGCGTATTTGGTCCAGCTGCTCCTCCTGAATCAATATGCCCGAGTTCTGAATTTTCCTCCATAGCTGCAGAAATTCCGAGACGATATCCAGGGTGTTGCCATGTTGCAGATCTCTAATCCATTGCTCATTGAGGAGGGCCGCTGTCATCGTTCTATTTTTTCTTCATGAGTGCTTGAAGAGGGCAGGGAAGACTGAACAGAGAGGGGTCGGGCCGAGCCAAGAGCATTTCCAGAAGCTCGCAGACTGCCTGTTGCCGATGGTGACCTGGGTGGCCTGAGCGAAGAGAAGCTGGTCCCTGGGGTCAGCGTCGATCGGGAAGGCCATCCAAGGTTGGAACGGTTTTTGACAGGACTGCCAGAGCCAACGCAGGCGAAGTACAGATCCAAACCGTTGGAGGTTTGGGATGCCTAGTCCTCCCTTGTCGATCGGCTAGCATACTGAATCCCAGGCCACCTTGCATTTGCCACCGGCCAGCACATCCTCCTGTGCCCAAAGAAATCTGCGCCTCGACTTGTCCAACTCCTTGAGGATCTTTTTGGGGACCTTAAGCACCGTGAGGGCGTAGAAGGGCAGCGCTGAGAGAATGGCGCGCATCAGCACTCGACGTCCAGCCAAGTTCATCAGTTTTCCCTTCCAACCAGCAAGGCGGGCGTGGACGCGATCGATCAGGAACTAAAGTTGCACCAGACGTAATTTACGCAGGGATAGAGGCAGGCCCAGATATATTGTCGGAAATGCAGCAGTCTGCCCTTCGAACTCATGTAGCACATCCGACAAGGACACTTCATCATAGTTTATGGGGATTACCACAGATTTTTCTTGGTTCAACTTCAGCCCAGTGGCTTGACCAAATGAAATGAGCAGCTGAAGCAGATTGTCCACTTCCTCCTTGATTGGGTTTGCAAAAATGACTGCGTTGTCCGCGTATAGGCTTATCCTAAAATCCATTCCATGGCCTGGAAGTGGAGCCAGCAAGCCCTGGTCGCCGGCAGCTTCCATCAGCCGGTGAAGAGGGTCAATCGCCATGATAAATAGCAGAGGGGAGAGGGAGTCGCCCTGCCTCAGCCCCTTGCCATGCTTGAATGAAGGCCCTGGGATGCCATTGAGAAGGCATGAGGAAGAGGCTGAGCAGAACATCAATGTCATCCAATCCCTCCATTTAGAAGGAAAGCCCATCTGTTGCATGAGGTCGAGCAGGTACTCCTAGGAGATGGAGTCAAATGCTTTGGCGATATCCAGTTTGAAAAATAGAGCACTTTTCTTGTGATGATGTAGGATTTTGATGCAACTTTGCACGTATAAAAAACTGTCATGAATACACTTGCCCTTCTGAAAAGCAGATTGCGCCAGGGAGATGACGTTGCTGAGAATGCAAGCCAGCCTGATGGAGAGGACTTTGGAAATTAGCTTTGCCACAGAATGGATGAGACTTATTGGTCTGTAGTGACCCAGCTGACTTGCTCCATTCTTCTTTGGCAGCAGGCTGATGAGCGTGTGGTGTTTATCTGTGCGAAGTTCTGACCAGCCAGTTGATGGAATTTGTGGAATGCTGCCATGATTTCGTCTTGGATGATCGATCAAAAGTCTTGTAGAATTGCCCCGTGAATCTGTCAGGGCCCGAGGCTTTTTCAGAGGGAGAGGCAGTGATCGCCACCCACACTTCCGCTTTAGAGAAAGGCGAGACAAGTCCCTGGCCATCAATCTGCTTTTAGTCTTCGTCGTCGGCTGGTCCTAAACCAGTTCGATTTAGGTCTAGTTTTTATGTATCAGGTGCCAAGGTTGAGGTTAGCTTGTCGACGGCGGGGTTTTGGGCCTACTGGTGGCCGTCGTCGCTCCCCGGATCGTTGTAAGATGTGTGATTTGCTTCGTATTAGTAAGTGTAGATGACAGAGAACCGCTTGGTGTCCCCATGAATGACGACCATCTGAATTACATGTCCTGGAACATCCGGGGCTTGAACTGCCCAGCTCGTCGCTCGGCAATCCGCGAAGTAGTGCAAGCACATAGAGTTTTGGTACTTCATACCTCAGGGGCAATCCGCTTGACACAGCCCAGGAATTGAGACAACTTTCAAGCACTGAATTTCAACTCAGAAAGCAGCTGAAGATCAAAGTGCTTGGCATTGCTGCAATTGACAGAGCCAGGAAGAGGCAAGCTTCTCGGATTGGCTGGCTGAGAGCGGGCCATGCCAACACCAAGCTTTTTCATGCTAAGATGCGAGCCTGTAGGCGGAAAAACTTCATACACTCACTAACAGTGGGCAATAGAGAATTATTTGACCACTCTGAGAAAGAAGAGGAGTCCCTAGTCCCTAAAAAGTCTCTCCCTGTTAGTTTCCAAAGAGTAAAAAGTCCCTAGTCCCTTCCTAAAGGTTATTAAACGACCATGTTGCCTCTAGTATATAGAAAAATAACAATCAAACAACACCATGGGGTGGCGGGCCAATGGGTGCATGGAGGGGCATTATTGGAAAAGTCCCAAAAAGACTCTCCTTGAGAGTCTTCTTCATTTAGTCCCAAATACCTAGTTTAGTCCCTAAAAAGTCCCTCCCGTTTGGTAAAAAAGTCTCTAAGAGGGACTTTTTCTAGTCCCTACACAAAAAAGTCTCTGGAAACAAACACCCCCTAATTCAGCTATCTTGATTGAGACGTAGCTAGTAAGCCTCATGAAATCAATCCAGTGGCCTGCTTGGACGTAGCTAGTAAATCAATCCAGCCGAAAATGTCCCAAGCACCAGGAGGAATCTGCTAGTTAGTAATAAAATCGATCAGCAAAGACGGTATATGTTCAGATCTTGGATAAGTATGGACAAAAAGTTTACATATAATCAATTTGTAGATTTCCTACACTGGTAGAAAAAGGCCCATTTGTCCCGGTTCTGGAACCGGGACTAAAGGCCCTTCACGTGGCCGCTGTCTGGAGCTCCACCTTTAGTCCCGGACTAACAGAAATTTTACGATTTTTTTTATTTTTTTTCTGATTTTCAAATTTCTAAATTATTTTGCAATTTAATCTCTAATCACCCGAAGCTCAATTTAATTTCCAATCTCTAATCACTCCTCATCATTCCCGCATCACCGCTCAATTTAATCTCCAATCTCTAATCACTCCTCATCATCTAACTTCCCGGCCGGTCACCCATCCTCTCACTACTCTAGCCTGAGCACGCTTAACTTTCGGGTTCTATTCCGCTTTGTTTCCAAGTCTGCACTTGTTGTTTTCCTGACAATAGTAAGATGTCTATCCTATTAACCCTGAGAAGTTTAGCTTGAGCATGAAGTCACACGTTTCACTGTTTGAGTTTGAAACTATTATTCTAAAAAACAATAATTATTTAGTAACACTAATATTTCTTGAATTAGTAGTTTGACCATAGTTTGACCAGATTTAACCAAAATTAAAAAACTAAAATAATTATTTAGTAACACTAATATTCTTGAATAATTATTTACTAACACTAATACTTCTTGAATAAGTAGTTTGACCACAGTTTGACCAGATTTAACCAAAATTCAAAAAAATGATATTTGAGCATAACTTTTTCCTTTTAGGAGGATTCTAAAAATTTGCAAACATGCCTACGGCCGTCAAAATCGGATGCGGATTTTCGTGCGATATATTATATTTTTTTCCGACATGATATGCAAAAGTTATAGCTGTTTTACTTTTTCATAACACTTTTTTGCAAAACATGTCCAAATTTAAGTTTTTTAATTTTCCTAACTAGTAGATGTAGTAATATAACTACATCTCGAATGTTTTTATTTTTTGAAGTTCTTACCATTTTCTTTTGGTTTTTTCAAAACTGAAATGACGATACACGGGGGGCGGGGGGATAGAGTTTGAGAAATGGGCCCTTTAGTCCTAGTTTAAGATACGAACCGGGATAAAGTGCATCACACCCTTTAGTCCCGGTTCGTGTCTCAAACCGGGACTAAAGGTTCCATTTGAACTGGGACTAATGCCTTTAGCCGCTCGAACCGGGACTAATATGTATATTGCGTTGTGACCAAAGGCCTGTTTTTCTACTAGTGCTAGCTTATGCAGAAGTACAATACATCATCTATCCAGGACCGGGAAGCAACACTAAATTATGGCATGATATCATTCACTTCTTTTTGTTGCCAATGAACACTAAATTGACCACTTACTACTAACAAAACTGAGATTACCGTAACTGTAGAACTCCGGATACGATTTAGTGTGAACGACGCACCTTCTGACCTCCTAACCTCCAGCCAGAACAATCAAATTGATCAACATATTGGATTGGCATGCTTGGGACGTAGCTAGTAAGTTAGCTATCTTGATTGGGACGTAGCTAGTAAGCCTCATGAAATCAATCCAGCGGCCTGCTTGGACGTAGCTAGTAAATCAATCCAGCCGAAAACGTCATCCCGAACTCTACTTCCGCGCTCGCTCAACCTCAAGCGAGGTGGGTGCGCCGAGCGGGGCGGCTGCGAGCGCGGCCGGCGGGCGGCAGCGAAGGACGGCGTGCCGTGAGGTGGGGTGGTCGAGATGGGATCGAGGAGGCAGGGCCGTGCGGTGGTTGGGCAATTTTTTTTCTCTCTCCATACTGATTCGAGCTGACTTATGTTGAGGATTGCGGGTTGATTACTTAAAACTACGGGGTCTTTTCCACAAAATTGTCGATGACATACAAGCAGAAGCAATCGCTGGTTTGTTATTATTAGGGGAAGATTGCGAGCCGTCGTGAACGCCTTCACTCTCTTTCTCGATGCCCTTAGGGCATCTCCAGCGGTAACCCGCAAAAAAGTTCGCCAGACGTCACGCTTTGAATGCTCCCTTTCAATAAAAAATTATGTACATGTTTTGGCTTTTAGATGATTCTTTCTGGGGGTTTTCGGTTTCCTACGGTTTTTCCTAAAATTTGAAAACAAAATTTGAATAAAAAATACGCTAAAAACGTATTTTTTTTCTTTCGCGAGAGACATGGTCGTGCCTCTCGCAAAAGGAAAAAACACTTTTTTTTCTTCCGTAAGAGGCGTGGATTCACTTCTCTTGGATGCACGGATTTGCTTTTGTGTGTGCCTCTTCGAAAAAAAACGCGTTTTTTTTCTTTCACAAGAGGTACGAATTTGCTTTCGTGAGAGGCACAGTCGTGCTCCTCAGAAAGGGAGAAAGTGTGTTTTTTCTCTTCCGCGAGAGGTATGGATTTGCTTCTCATGAAGGCATGGATTTTGCTTCGCAAGATGTACGACCGTGCCTCTCAAAAAGGAAAAAAATGTGTGTTTTTTTCTATGAGAGGCACGGATTTGCTTCTTGTAGAGGCACAGTGCCTCTCGGAAAGAAAAAAGTGTGCTTTTGGTTGGATTTTTTCGTGAGAAAAGTTTGTCGAAATCTATAAACATGGATGTAGTTTTGAAGATCTTGATGCGATGAATCCGAATCCAAAGATGAAAATGGTTCAAGATTTGAACACGCGTTTTGAGAGATAAAACGTTTTAAATAAATGAAACTAAAAAACTCTTAGATTGCGACAAGTGGCGCAAATAACGGTTACATCGCCAATAAAGAGAAGGAACAATAACGGTTACATCAATTCACGTATATTCTGGATGCTCACTATAGATAGCTCATAGTCTGGCATAAGAAGAAGAAACTCAAAGACTACCTCTCCCGCGTGGTCGATTGCACAAGCTTTCTTAATGACCTCGTGCAAACCCAATCTTTCCCAAACCTCTTTGGCCTTTTGACATAAAAATAGCATGTGTTCTGTATCTTCAAGCCCGTTAGAACATGATGGGCATATGGGCGAAACTTTCATATGTCTATTTGCAAGTGTAAAACGACAAGGAAGGATTCCATGTAAAGTACACCGAAAAAATCTTCACATTTGTTGGACAAGATAACTTCCAAATCTTACTCCAGATAGTATTGACATTTGTTCTACCCATGCCATTTATGTGTTGCAGTTTTCTCCCATATGGTTTGTTCCATTCCTTCAAATAATCCAAGCGAACTGTGAAACATCCGTTCTTTTTAAAACTCCAAGCAATGAATTCCGACATGTTATGCATAGGGAGGGGGATGGCGAGCACCCTTTGAGCATCGATTGGCCACAAAGTTTGTCTCACTAAGTCTTCATCCCATAAATTGGTGACTGGATCGGTAAGATCAATGACTTTTAATATAAGTTGCCCTCTTCTAGGGGTAATAATTTTCCTATTTTCCCTGTGTGGGATCCAAGCATATTTCCAAATATCAATATTTTTATCCATTTTCAACTCTCCAAATATATCCATATCTTAGAGAATCCACTCCCGCCATAATGCTTTGCCAAGTAAAGGAAAATCATTTTTTGACACGCATTCATTAAGTCGCCATCTGTGAAATTTTTGCTCTTAATATGGTGGCACATAGGGATTCAGGGCTATCAACCACACGCCATGCTTGTTTGGCTAACAGAACCAAGTTGAAACAGTGAATATCTCGAAAACCCATTCCTTAGTGATCTTTTGGCACACACATCTTCCACCACGCCATCAAATGCATTATCTTCTTGTTGTATTCGTTTGGTTAACTTTCATACAATGTCATACTTGTCGCAACATGCGATGGCAAAAGTGAACTTTTCAAAGAGTGATTCTTAACTAGTGATTTCGTTAGACCGTTGTTAGCGCTCGCGGTTCACATGAATAAGCAAAACCACAAAAGGGTTATTTTTCATGAGCTCCTATTTGACGCACACCCCCTCCTCCCACACCCTCATGGGCCGGCTTATGTGCGCGGCAGGAAAAGCACGAAGCACCCTATTTTTTATTTTGCTTATTTCAATTTTAACTTTTTTCTTTTTAAAAATAATTCGTGATTTCAAAAAAAGTTGTAAATTGTGAAATGTTTGTGAATTCAAAAATTGTTCATGATTTGTTTTAAAAAAATCATGAAATGATAAATGCTCACGAATTCAAAAAATGTTCACCCAATTCAAAAAATGTTTATGATTTCAAAAGAATGAAAATTTCTAAATTTCAATGAACATTTTTTATGTTGATTAACAATTTTTTATGAGAATTTTCTAATAATGATGACATTTTTTGTATTTCATGAACAAAATTTTAAATCATTGAACATATTTTGAACTTGATGAAAAAATTGTATTCAATAATATTTTTTTAAAATGGATGAACAAATTTTGAATTCAAGAAAAATATTATGAATTTGATGAATATTTTCTGAAATTCAATGAACAAATTTGGAATTTTATGAACATTTTTTAAACTAGATGAATAAAATTTCAAAAACATGTTCATGATTTCAGAAACTGTCCACAATTTGAAAAAGGGTTTTTATCAGTTATGCCACCGGTTGTGTCCCACTACTCAATTTTGCCACTAGAAATTTCAACTGCTCAAAAATGCCATCGCTTCATTAGACACATGCTCAAAAATGCCACTAAACACCATTATTGTGATCTCAAATCTCTTTTGCCATGTTATAATGACATAAATACCTATGAACCAACATGCCGGCTCTCCCTCTATCTCACTACAATAAAGTATGGGGCCCACTTGATCCCAACAGCGTTCTTATTTTCCTATAAAATTATTCGCTTGGTTACTCCTGACAAGTGGGGCCACACATATCATTGTGAGATAGAGAAAACTGACATGTGGGTCTAGACTTATTTTTGTCATAGAACATGGTCAACGGGTTTGACGTAAAAATAACAATGTCTAATGGCATTTTGAGCAAACATCTAACAGAACGATGGCAATTTTTGAGATATCTAATGGCATTTTGAGCAAGCATCTCATAGATTGATGGCATTTTTGAGCAGTTGTAACTTCTAATGGCAAAACTGAGTAGTGGGACACAACTAGTCCTGACAACATTTTTTGAGGTTGCACGTTTGCATTTGTGACAAAATGGCAGTAGCAGGCAACACTTCCCAACAATAAATGGTAGCATGACTGAAGAGACAGCTTAATGGCATGCTTCCAAATTTCCCGATATTCGTAGAACAGATGATTGGTACTGCAATTCTACTGCTAGGAAATCGCAGTGAGACAGTAAGGCCAATGTATTAGCCAGGTTGAAGTCATCAAAAGAGTAGGACAATACCTCATTGAGCTCTGAGAAGGCGCCCACAGGTAGGAAATGACGCAAAGAAGTGAGAATGATAGGGCATGCCAGAAAGCAGGAATTATCCATGCATACTGCCACCGCTCATTGAACACATCTGTCGATTTGAAGTAAATCTGCAAAAAGTTACAATTCTACTATCAATGAACAAAAAGTAGACACATAACCAAGTGAGATGTAGTACATTGCATCTGAACAAAAAAACTGCCAGATTCTTAAAAATAGAAAGGTACGGATATGATTTAAAAGAATACTCCCTCCACAAAGGGTGAAGACAATGAATAAACAATATTTGGTAATCCAGAATCCAAATATAGTTTTTAATACATCACTATACCTCATAACCAATCCAGCCGATAGATACCAGAACAGTAATAGCCAATGCAATAGTGAATTTCCTATAAATGTCAAGTTTGGCCATCAACCTTCTTGCCTATAAAGAACACAACAAAAAAGATCATGAATGTTCAGTGCATTTTCTTAAATTAAACCGGGTACAGAAGAAAAGGATAGGGCACCATAACAGATACTGCAAACGAAATAATAGAGAATAGCGAGCAGAAAAGAGGTTCTGCTCACCTGAAGTTGGCTAAGGGTCTTGGCTAGAGAAATAAATATCCAAACAATGAATGAAGCATCCAAGATAGCCACTGGATAGACCAAAAATAGCCGAGCTTTTCCAGACAGATCATTCACAGTACCTAGATGCAAGCATCTCACGGATTGATGGCATTTTTGAGCAGTTGTAACTTCTAATGGCAAAACTGAGTAGTGGGACACAACTACTGGCATAAATGATAAAAACCTTTGAAAAAATGTTCACAAATTTGAACGGTGTTTTCAGAATTGAAAGCAAAAAAGGAAAAGAAAAAAAATTGAATTTGATGAAAAGTTTTTTAATCTGATGAACAAAATTAGAATTCAATGAACATTTTTTTTACATTGATGAATACTTTTTTAATCGATGAACATAAAAATGAAAAAATAAAGAAGAAAACAGAGAAAATAAAAATAAAAAAGGAAAAGAAAATAAAAGGAAGGAAAAAACAAAAGAAAAAGCTGAGAAATGGGCCCGCCCATACGTACACCCACGCGTGAGGGGGTGGGGGGGGGTACGCGCTACGTCTCAAGCCAGCGACCTACCCGCCATAAAGGAGCCACCTATTTTTCTACTCCCACAAATATAATATGTCTTGGTTATCTCAATATGGACTATATACAGACTTAAATGACTTAAAAACACACTAAACATGTAGATATGCATATGATTCAAAAAACAGAACATCTTATACTTGTGAAAGAAGGGAGTAGATAATAAAAGTTTCATACATCGGAAAATTGTAAAATCAATCATGAATTTGAAAAATGTTCACAAATTTAGAAAACTTTCATAAATTAGGAAAAAATATGATAAATTTCAAAAATCTTCATGGATTATGGTAAACAATTGCAAATTTGAAAATATGTTCTTGAATTTTTGGAAAAGGTCATGTTTGAGAAAAAATGAAAACAAGAAAAATTAAAATAGAACAGAGTAAACAAAGAAAAACCAAGAAAACATAGGGAGAAACCTAGCTGAAGCTTTCTAGAAATGAATCGAAAGCTTATAGAAGCTTTCCATATGATAAAACGAAACACAATGCCCCGTAGGTCCTCACAAAAGACACTCGAGGGGTGGTGTGAGCCACGTACAGAAAGGCCTGCATGCGTCAAATAGGATTTATGATTGTGCTTGACTACACTCGAGCAGTATTTCTTCTGCGCTAGAGGGGCCAATGTGCCGGCCTAGTTAACCAGCGCCTCAAAACTTTCCCCTAGTTTTTTTAGATAAGAGGCCTACGGCCGGCGTTAAATTAATGACGCCCTTACAGCCGAGGACAAGAAGTCCAAACAACGATACAACCCAACGCAATAAAAATAAATGAAATAAAAGCTCCGACAGGGTACATGGATGCCTAAGAGCAGCAACACAGCTCAAACAGGTAATAAAATGAGACACTGGAGCCCTCATACATGCCCAAAGCACCAATGCTGCGAATGGAGCCAGCTCGAAAGGGGATCAGCCGACAGAGGGGCTATGGCACTGCCATCGCTTGGGTGCCCAACAAACCGGCTGAAGGAAATATACTCTAGAGGCAATAATAAAGTTGTTATTTTATATTTCCTTATATCATGATAAATGTTTATTATTCATGCTAGAATTGTATTAATCGAAAACTTGATACATGTGTGGATACATAGACAAAACACCGTATCCCTAGTAAGCCTCTATTAGACTAGCTTGTTAATCAAAGATGGTTAAATTTCCTAACCATAGACATGTGTTGTCATTTGATGAACGGGGTCACATTATTAGAAGAATGATGTGATGGACAAGACCCATCCGTTAGCTTAGCATATTGATCGTTCAATTTTATTGCTATTGCTTTCTTCATGTCATATACATATTCCTTTAACTATGAGATTATGCAACTCCCGAATACCGGAGGAACACCTTGTGTGGTATCAAACGTCACAACATAATTGGGTGATTATAAAGATGCTCTACAAGTGTCTCCGATGGTGTTTGTTGAGTTGGCATGGATCGAGATTAGGATTTTTCACTCCGATTATCAGAGAGGTATCTCTGGGCCCTCTTGGTAATGCACATCACTATAAGCCTTGCAAGCAATGTGACTAATGAGTTAGTTACGGGATGATGCATTACGGAGCGAGTAAACAGGCTTGCCAGTAACAAGATCAAACTAGGTATGAAGATACCGATGATCGAATCTTGGGCAAGTAACATACTGATAGACAAATGAAATTACGTATGTTGTCATAAGGTTCGATCGATAAAGATCTTCGTAGAATATGTAGGAGCCAATATGGGCATCCAGGTTCCGCTATTGGTTATTGACCAGCGAGGTGTCCCGGTCATGTCTACATAGTTCTCGGATCCGTAGGGTCCGCACGCTTAACGTTTGTTGACGATATAGTACTATATGAGTTATGTATGTTGGTGACCGTATGTTGTTCGGAGTTTCAGATGAGATCACGAACATGACGAGGAGCTCCGGAATGGTCCGGAGGTAAAGATTCACTACTGCAGGATGGTCCAAACGCGACAGTCGAATCAGAGATCCTTCGACAAAACTGTGTGCGATGCCATAATCGCAAACGTTGGTGTAAAGAAACTGTCAAAAAAGGTGCAAAACGTTTGCGATGACAGATGCATCAAACACGGTTCAGAATTTAGTTGCGTGTGCGATGCAGGACATACAGTTCAGCTCAATGTGCGATGAGGAGGCACAAAAGACATGGGCATCTAGATGAAGGCGTGTGCGATATACAGCATACGGTTCACTGGGATGAACTGTGTGTGATTAGGCAACACAATGGAAATGGTTCAACTGAACAAGATGTGTGTGATACGTGACAAACAGGTCCGTAATCTGAAATGTGTGCGAAGACCAATAATAACACAGACGGTTGCTGCTAATAAGCCGTGTGAATTTCTCTGTCTACAGTAGAATAACTGAAATAAACATCCAATTACATAAGTGACTATACAGATCATTCGCACACACCTCAATAAACAATTGCATGCATTCTAAAGTAGGAGAAACGATCGTCTAGTCATCTACTTCTTGTGGCGCTCCTGTCACTGCTATGTGGCTCGATCCCTCGTCTGGGTCAGGAAGAAGACAGTTCCTCATGTCAATGATCCACCTGTACATCTCGTAGCTTGTGTACGCGTCTATGGACGCGTACTTGACATGTTGTTCATCCAGTCTCTTATGCCACACACTGTGCCAGGCGTTCTTGTCCTTATTGCTCTCTTGCTTCATCTTCGCATAGTAGGGGTCGATGATGGCCGAGGCGAGGTCAACCAGGGAGTTCAGTTTGCTTTTGTCGGTGCCCCAGACCTTGTAGTGGTGCAGGATGTTGACAAGATTCGGGCATTTCAAGTCTGAAACCTTCAGCGCTTTTAGATCATTGGTGGTGTCCACCGTAGCGAAACTGTAGTCGGAGCTCTTGATAAACCTGGATAAATGCTCGCAAGGCCTTGTAGCAAGGTGGAAGTGGTAGACGAGGACGTCATGTCGCACGCACAACTAGGCGACGACAACCTTCTGATCGTGCCCTGCACGACCGATGGTGTACTCGAGGTCGAAGCCGACCACTCGGTACTTGTCCTCGGCAAGGAACTGCTCCATAGTTTGGATGGAGCTCTCCATCGAGACTGGATCGTTCGTGTACACCACCGAGAGGGCCTTCCCCCTCACGTGGGTGTCCACTACGTGATGCGTGGTGAACTGCCCGCCATTATCGTCGTCGGCCGCTGGGAGCGCCATTGGAGCCACATGGAGCGTCATTGGAACCGCTGGATGCCCTCTCTGTATGTGTCCTCGCGGGTGTGCTTATTGTGACGTGTGAGACGAGAGATGAAGGTAAATGGCCGCAGGAATAAAAGAGGGCCGGGCGCCATGGATTCTCGGCGCGTCCGCATGGCAGTTTTGGCAGCGGGTAACTGCATCGTCGCGCCGCGCCCGGTGCAACTGTTTGCACACGAACGTGCGTGATCGTGCGCCGGCCCAAAACACTGGAAGCACACGTGGAGGGACGAGGGCAGAGCACCCGGAGGGACGCAAGAGCAGAGCGCGCACGACGGGACGCGAGCAGAGCGTGCCGCGGCCGCCTGAACCGTAAGCAACCACATGCATGGAGCCATTGAACACACAGCAAATGGTCGCCTACAAGCCGGCCGACAGTTGCGTCGCTGCGTAGAGAGCGGCTGTGTGGTACCACCTCCGTCTAGTCTATAGTCTCCTTTATATTTCGTGCCATACTTTGCCCTCAAATTTAACCAACAAAATATTAATGCATGTTTTAAAAATTATATAATTGAAAATATGTTCAAATACAAATCTAACTATATAATCTTTGGCGACATGCATTCATATTTTATTAGTTAAATCATACTTATAAAACAGGACGGTGGTATAGTAGTTAATTAAATCACAAACTTTTTTTATCAACCATATGTGTACGTGGCCTTTCGTCCTCCTCTCGCACATCTTGTCACCCCGCTGCCGCGGACGGCTTACAGCGCAAGCTTGCGCAGCGCGCGGGGGTGTTCTTTTTGCCAAACGGTGGCGACAATGAATCGTTGGTGAGCCCATTCCCGCGCAAGCTTCCCGCCCGACTCGGTGAAATCCCCCAAAATCCCAATGCTTACCAGCTAGCTATAAAAACCCTCACGACCGGTGAGTCCTGCGTCGCATTTTCCCCTCCATCGCTGTAGCTTATCTCGTCTGCTTCTCCCACATTCGCCAATGGCACCGGTCCGTTGTCATCACTCAGCCACTCCACCGTCATCAAAGGACAGCTCCAGCTGGGAGGCTACACCGCGGCGGTGGCGCAGTCCCCGACGTAGTGTAGTGCGCGTGGCGTCCCTGTTGGGTGTGCGCGGAACACCCACCACACGCTCCGCCGCTGGTGCCCGTCGGCGGCTGTTGC
>NW_024115523.1:0-6871 GCF_003073215.2 Triticum urartu
CCGCCCGCCCACCCCCACAGGTGGGAGAGGGCCTACACCACCACAACACGCGGGGGGAGGGGAGGAGGGGGCGTGGCGGGATCACGGCCAGCGAGCGCATCCGTGGGGGGAGGTCGGGATGGACTTGCCTTGGCGAGGGCAGGAAAAGGAGGAGAAACGGAACGGACAGTTGATAAAGTGCGTGGGAGAGAGACAAGGATGATAAGGTTGGAAGGGGACAACGGTGCATGAGGATCCCGATTAATATTTTCAACAGAAGAATCCCGATTGTGTTAGATCTTTCTCATAGCAGTACATGCATTTGTATGCTTCTCCAAATCTACATGCACACAATTTTTCTTCTTCTTGAAGTTGGATTTGCATCCGTTTGTACTTTTTTAACGTATACTCATACAGACTACATAGGCCAACACAGACGGCGGAAACATATATGCCTGGACATCCAATAAAATAAAGTAGATTTTCTCGCCTTAGGATGGATAACATTCAAACGTATTGTGATTGTGTGAGTATTGAGATCACAACGAGAATAGGGAGGAGGATAAGTAGCAACACAGATGGGACGCCATGCGTTGAAATAAAGGACGGACATATTGTGGTCTCGAGTCATAATTATTGTGTTAGGAGAGTGTGGTATTTTTCCCGTTGCAACGCACCGGCTCTCTTCTCAAACCTGACCATGTAGTGTAGTGACCAGTAGTAGTAATGTGGTGATTATCCAGTAGTAACAGATGCATGTAAATGTTCAGTTAAAGCAGCTTATAGCCTTGGGAATGTGCTTATTCAGATCACACAATAAGGAAAAAAGAACACTACCATTAAGGAATGCTACAGAAATGGCAGTGATACTGAAGGATCTGCTTATTCGGATAAGAATTCCAATTCCAAAAGAAAAACCCCTTTCAAAAAAGGGGAGTGGGATTAGGGCAAATAAAAAGGAAGGGAGGAGTACACCTTGCTCCTGATCCAGAACATTAAAGGGACTGATAATGACCAGGTGAGATAGGATTCGGGAACGTGATGCCTTGATTGTTTTCTGACTGGATCCGGAGGCCGGAGCACTGTTTGCTTTCCATGTTCAGTGTTCATGCTCGCTCTATCATTGGGGTTTATGGCCGTATGTACAAAGACATCATTATTTTCTTCATTTCTTTTTGGCATCAGATTATCAGAAGCATCTCCCACTCCCATGAATGTTGTTTCTTTTCTCTTATTTTCCTTTCCTGCTTGATAACATCAGTACTACATAAAAATATGACTATTTGCTTGTTTGTAGTGACTTTCATGCATTACATTAATGCATAGACATCTTAGGCAAAGAATGTTTAATTCAGCAGTGTAGCAGCATTAGCTTGCTCCGCCGTATGCCGTATGCTCCGTTGTATACCAGGAGTACATGTTTATGGTCTTGCTGCATTAGTCTAACTTCAGTTGGAATGGCAGGATATATATGCATGATCCATGAATCAAAACATGACATTTGTTGATCATCTGGAAATAAAGTACCATACCAAAATAATCTGTTTCAACTTGAGCATTTGCTCCTTGAAATAATCATGTCAAAAGCACAGAAAAATGCACTTTCATCAGTATCACCTTAATTGTGACTTTCTTCATGTTCTTGTTCTTTCAGCAGTATTCTTCAGATTCTTGCTCATGGGGTTCTTGTTCTGCAGGTTCTGCCGGACAAGGAGCTCGGAGAGGCGCTGGAGGAGGTAGAATTTGATAAAAAAACAGGGCAGCAGCAGCATTTCAGTTTGGGAAGGTTAGACTGCTGGAGTTGAAGCAGTTGTGGATTTCTTCAAGGCAAAAATAGAGCATTTCCACTTAGTGAGATGAAAAGGGTTAGCTTTCAGGCTTTGTTCCAGCATGCTTTTGATTCGTCACACCTGAGCACTAATTATTACCTGCCTCCCTCTCCGTGTGGGTTAAATGTGTGCTCGGTGCGTTAGGTCCTGCTTGTTTTAATTTGAACAAGAAACCAACCCTGTACTGCTGGTAGTCCTAAGCACACTTGATTTTTTGGGTCGAAACTGTAAATTAGTACGTTGTTGGCCCTGCTGCACAGCATAGCAGGAGAGCCCGGCCCACCTTCAATGTGCGCATGATCTAGGGCCCCTGCCAATTTCATTGTTCCTCCTGTGAACATGCCTTCCTTTATAATCCGGCTTTCCTTCCTTTAATCCTCCCTTCAATTTCATTGTTCCTCCTTTGATTATGCCTTCCTTTAAATCCGGCTTTCCTTCCTTTAATCCTTCCTTCCTTATTCTCAAGTCAGAGACTTTCTTATTCCTTGCACGCTTAGTCTCTTACACCCTTCACTCCTTAATTCCGGAGACAGCTCCTTGACGCCGAGAAAACTAAAAAGCGTATATAAATTGGGAGGATTTAATGTAAAGGGGCAAGGTGGGACTATTCTGTACAAGAGTAATTTTCTAGCCTTGCCCAGGCCTTTGACCTTTTTGTTTTGTGGGTTGTGGTCGCTGGCTCAGTTGGGCTGGGCTTGTGCCTTTAAACTCGGTGATGGATAAACGAAACCAGATCGGCCAGTGACGTACGGGCAGACAACGAAACGTTTTTATAGTGATTATTATTATTATTATAGACAGCTACGTACGACAATAGCCCTTTTATTATTATTAGGAAAAGATAATACCACCTCGGGTATATGTTTTAGATTCAAACTGAAAGCGTAAATTCACAGAAAGAAGCGTATTGTGACGGTGAACCCACGGAGTCAATCCGTACTTTATTATGAGGGAAAGATTATATAATACTAGTATATAAAAAATGCACGTGCGTTGCACCGGGCGAAAGAAAAGCACAACCTGCTACATGTGTCATTGTGCACCATTATTTATATCTAATTTTAATAAACGTCGATCGTATGGTTAAATGTGGAAACTTTCTTATTTTTAATAAAGCTTAATGCTTTCATAAAACAGAACAACTTTTTAAGAATAATTAATATTTTAATGAAAATTTGAACATTTATGTCAAAACCTGAACAGATTTTTTTGAAAAAAAATGTTTTCTTGTTTTACACTTCTAAATGTTTACTTGGGAATTTTTAAGTGTGCATTTCTAAATGGTTATTTTTTAGTAAAAATTTAAGATTTTTTGGGAAATTTTAAAGTTTTTTAAGTGTGAACATATTTTTTTGAAACAAAAATAGTGTAAGTATGTATAAAACTTTGAACATTTTTAAGCTATATTTATTGTGTTAAGGTTTTTTACAGCATAGTTTTTTAGTGCGTTTTTTTGGGGGGAAGTTTTACAGATAGTTGGTTGTTTGGTTGGGAAGAGTTTATTAATGTCTTTAACTATTTTGGTTCGGCCCAAACAAAGCACTTGACATAGACAGAAGATGTTTTTCTTGAGAAGAATTATTTTCTCATGTATTACTTTCTTAGAGTAGTTGGTTGCAGTTCAGTGAAAGTGAACACAACCTTGAAGAAAAGCATCTCGCAACTTTCCCATGCTTCTGATATTGCTCAACTCTGCTGCTGCATAGCAAGTATACTGGAAGAAGGGACGAGAGATAAATAGCAGGCCTTCTTTGCTTTGAAGCAGCACATCTCATATGTGTTGCTCCTGAAGCTTATCGGAGGATATGCATTGCGTATTCATTATCATGTTCAGTTCGTGCGAACGATTTAATTAAATCTTCTTACCCCTCAACAAAAATAAAAGTAAGCCTCCAACCGTTGGATTGTTCATCGAATATTTCAGATTGTGCAAAGATAAAATCAACATTGTATTGTATCAAACAGGGAACAAACAGAATAGGTTGTTGCCACCACCATAGGCAGCACACGGCTGACACATAAATATATTTGGTATTATATATGATGCAAAACTAATCTCGAGCACTGATTTACTCATTGACACAAAACTGACTAAAAGATCAGTCCTAGCTTTTTGTTCATTTACAGACTGAAGTCTAGCAATCTCAATTCCATAGCTAAGCGATGATGCACTTGCGACCGAGCAAGTGAGCAAAACCCCTCAAGTTGTGACTATCATCGCTGACATGTATGCACCATACACACACCCCTTCCACTTGTCTCACTCATCCATGTCTCCGGGTTCACTCTTAGCTTATCATAACTCAGATCCCATCTGTTATTGTGCACAACTTCTAACTTTGGTGACCTTCTTTGTCGAGGTTACTATCATCAACCTTTTCTTCCTCTCATCAATGGATCGCGTAATGGTACGACTATAAATTCAGGGCAAACATCCCATCAGCAAAATTAAAGCTATCCAGGTTTACCATTGTAGAATCCAAATAGTCAGGACAAATTGCAGGATTGCCCACAGCTGGTGTTTATCATGCTCTTTTCTTTGTGTAGAACACCTAGGTGAGAATAAACAGGTGTAGAAACTCGAGAATACATACGCAAACGACATACCTTTTTCTTCTAATTGCAGATGCACAAATCGGAAGGAAATATTGAAAACAAAACTATTCAACCTATTGTAAAGTCACTATATAAGTACAGAAGAACATATGCCTTGACAGGAAATTGCACTTGTATACTATTATTCAAGAAATTGTCACATAGAGAAACTAATCAGACCATTAGGTAGTTAATTTTGAGTGAAAAAAACACAGATCTCATCATGATATGCTCGTGGCATGAAGCACTCAACGGTTTCTCCTGAACATGCTTGTTGTGGTTAACTCATCTAAAAGTGGAATATGAGTAACACTTTGTAGGCACAAACTTATTGTGGTAACTAAATTGGTTTATCTTCCTCTCTCTTGTGTCGTCAACTAACAATAATCATATCCTAGTTAGACATTTATAGAACAAGGCAAATACAGAAGAGATGGATTAATTTCTGATCAATGGGATGTATGCTCTTGATATAATTGGAAAAAATGGATCTCAGATCGATAAGATGTATGCTCTTAGAATTATTGAAACCACCATGTGCACTTTGGTAATAAATCTGGGCTCTATGCAAACAACAAAATTTCTCCTATTATTTTGTTGATATAAATCTAGGCTCTGTGTGCATCATTGTGATGCAAAGGCCAGTGACTCGCCTCACTTTTTTTAAATAACATGATTGCTCCTATTTTCAGTAGGCAACATCTGTGCTGCTACATAACTAAGTGAACTTCTATGAAAAAATAGTGGAGGGCCGCTCACCGGACGGCACACCTTTTTGTGCATCGCTCCACTGCTTCAAGACATAATATGACTTTTAGACTAAATGGACATGCAACTTTGTTTTCATCAAGGAACTGAATGATGTCAATTATAGACCGCAAGTTTCTCAAGTTCAAGAACAACCAACACCAAGGGAGTTCAGCAAAGAATCTATGACATTACCAAAAGATCAGACCTAGCTTTTTCAAGCAGAACAAATACGAATTTACAGTAAAAAGGTTCAGTACAGGACCATATTCTTAACATGCAATGAAAGTTTCTTGCCTATTTCAATTCTTTTGATCTAGTTTATCTTTGTAAAGAGCATGTCTTCCTCTTTTGTCATTCTTGAGATGGATATTGTGATTCAACAAAAGGAGCATCACAAATATTTCTACCAAAATATGAATCTTTCAGGCTCGAATCAAACAGGGAGCAAACAGGACTTCTTCGTGAACTTACCTGTTCATGGAGTTGAATCAAAAAGAGAGAAAACAGAGAATCAAACAGAAGTGTAGCATCTCAAATATTTACAATCACTGAAAACTATCTACCCAATTATGAATGGTTCATACCAGACCAAGGAGAACTGTACTTTTTATGACTGTAGATGAAAATTTTACAGAATAATTTGGGAAAAGCTGGCACATACCTCAGGTGTAGCACGTTCGGACAGCGGATGTTGTTCCGCCTCAGGTCAGGTGTAGCAGGCTCGGACGGCGGAGGTTCTTCCGGCTAATTCGGCGCGATTTTGGACGGTTCTTCGAAAGTTGTGATGCGAGGTGATTTACTGGGGATTTCCGTCAAGGGCTCGGTCTTATGGCATCCAAATCCCTGTGGAGTTCGGGCTGGGCACTCCGTCTTGGAGAAGTTGTCCCGCACGAACACGGACACCGACTTCGATGCAAATTGGAGATAGACGGCAGCAGGAGGTTGGAGGTAGAGGAGGCTGTGGTGGCGCCGGAGAAGATTGGGGGCGGACGGGGAGGGGAAGAGCAACAGGGCGGCGGCAAGTCGGTGAGGAAGACCAGCCGCGCGTGGCGGCGGCGGCGCCGCCGGTGCCGTCGAGTAGAGGTGTGCTTGTGTATTTTTTTGGGCCAACTGCTCGCTCGTGTGTCCAGACGGGTTTTGCCCAAGCCCATTAGATAGTAACGGCCCAAGTGCAACAGCCCGTGAACGAAGGAGCATTTTAAGGAATTTTAACGAAGTTTTAGTGGGTACGTAAGCCAGAAACATATATAAAGAGTAGCAGGCCCAGATCGGCTAGCGCGCAGGCCGCCGGCTATTTTTTGTGATCCCAAATTAATACCACCTCGTTTATATTACTATTTTGTCTATTGTCTATATACAAATCGTAAAAACGTATTATGACATAAGAAGAAAGCATATTGTGACGGTGAACCCTATATATTCTACTTTAACATTTTAAGTATGTTCATATAATATGTATAAGATACTCCAAAGTGAGTTACATGAAAAAATTGCAAGTTGACCCATGATTTTTATTATATTTGTGAAATACGTACATATTTATACGTAAAAAGGAGCATACTCAAAATATGATACATACTACCAAAAAAGTAGTATATATAGTACCTAAACATTCTTATATACTACATAGTACGCATACATACTCTCCGATTTGATAGATACTACATACAACATACAAAACTCAAGTGGTGATAACTACCACTGGTGGTAGATAATAT
>NW_024115524.1:0-12720 GCF_003073215.2 Triticum urartu
CGAAAATCGGGGGGTGTTTAAATAGGCATAGAGGGAGCTAGGAGAGTCCAAATGAGGTGCGGTTTTCGGCCACGTGATCGTGATCGAACACTCTAGATGATGGAGAGGGTTTTGGTGGGTTTTTGGCCAAACTTGGAGGAGTGTTGGGTTGCAACACACACGAGGCCTTTTCGGTCCCTCGATTAACCGTTGGAGCATCAAACAAAGTCCAAATGGTACGAAACTTGACAGGCGGTCTACCGGTAGTAAACCAAGGCCGCTTGACAAGTTTCGGTTCAATCCAGAAATGTTTAATCCCCACACATGAAAGAAAGGTAGAAATGACCACCGGAGGAGAACGAAGCGCCGGAATGCAAAACGGACAACGGGGAAAATGCTCGAATGCATGAGATGAACACGTATGCAAATGCAATGCACATGATGACATGATATGAGATGCATGGCAACGATAACAACACACGGAGACAAAGACCCGAACCCGAGAAAATAAGATAACTTAAGGTCGGAAACGGCAAGAGTTGGAGTACATATTGGGAAAGTCATATCCGGGGTGTTACAACCTGGTTTGCTCAACCGCGCTTAACTAGTCGATAGTTGACAGGTTGACGGGTCAACCTTTGAAATTTGAAAAAAATAAACATAAAAAAGTCATGAATTCAGAAGTGTTCATGAATTTTGAAAGAGAGTTCACAAACTTCGAAAAAGCTCATCAATTTGAAATAAAGTTTATCAATTTAAAAAAAACATGGAATTTGAAAAAGCTCATTGATTTTGAAAAGTTCATCGATTTCTAAAAAAAGTTCATTGATTTTTTAAAAGTTCCCAAATTGGGAAAAAGTCACCGGTTTTAAGAAAAAGTTCAAGAATTTGCAAGAAAAGTTCATCAAATTTGAAAAAAAATCACAAATTCAAAAAAAAGTTCACCCACTTAGCAAAAAAGAAAGAAAGAAACCCGAACAAAACTTTTTCCAAGAAAAAAAATGATGAAAAAGCTCTATGCAAACACTAACAGGTGATTTGGCCGAGTGGTTAGAGCGAGATCACCGGTTCGAATTGCGCCCTCGCTAGCAGTTTTTTGCGTTTTAAAACAGAAAAAAAATGTGAATGGGACTGCCCAATGCAGAGGAGAGGGTATGCGCCCGATTGCGCAAACACCTAAAACAGGCATTTAAGGCGCCATTTAGGAATTTACCAGAAAACGGTGAACTTGAGGCTGAGCCTCCACCCCGATCGCTGCCATATCCTGCTTGGAGCTTCGACCAATGGTGGGACGATCTCCTCGCTTGCGTCCCCCTAAATGAAGATTCACAATCTCAGGGCCAACTAACCTACACTATCTGGCACATTTGGAAGGAAATGAACCGATGCATTTTCATGCTTTAGGGAAAACCTATAGGGAGGTCCTGGATCAGGCATTTGTGGTCTTTGCGGCTACTAGGCAGACTAGCTCATCTACATTCGTACTACTTCTGAAAGCAGTCCGCATGCCCTTTTACGAGTGCTGCATTTTTTATGAGGGTGGGTGCAACCCATTCTATGCACGCTTTGTAAAAAATCTATACCTACTTCATTTTAGTCTCGTTGAGAGGTGATGTTCCAGTTACTCAGGAAATAGATTCCAAGAGTTCTTTTTTTACATGAAGATTGCCAGAGTTTTTATGCTTCAAGGTTGAGGTTTTCTTTTTCTCTTTTCGAGAGCACAAAGTTCAGATGGATATGCACTTGTGGGCCAGAAGCCATCGGACTAACTGCCAGCAAACTACATGCAGTCTAGCAAGGCCAACATCCTTTTGTACGTGGCATTTGATATCGACAACATGATTCAGTAACTACCACGGACAGTGATATCGGAGCTCCTATTCAGAGACATAGGCACCGACTAGGGAAGAAATGTGCACCATTTTTTGTTTTTTATATTTCAGGATTAAATAAAAAACAATTTTCACAAACAATTGCAAATTTTGAGAGAAAAATGTTTGAGAAATCATACAATTTTTGTGAATTAAAAATTTTCATTATTTTAAAAAATTGTGGGGAAATCATGAAATGTTAGCGGATACAAAAAATGTTCGTAATTTTTTTATTAAAAGGTCGCATATTCAAAAAAAATGTTCATTGATTTTGAGTATATGTTCGAGAATTCCAAAATATGTTCGCGAAGTAGAAAAATTGTTCACGCATTCAAAGAATGTTATGATTTTTTTAAAAATAATGAAATTTAAAAAATATGCAATTTTCAATTCTCTAAATTTCAAAAAAAATTCAAAAAATAAATTGTTGACTCAAAAAATGTTTGCTGAAACAAAAAAATGTTCATGAAATTCAAACATTGTTCCCAAATTTCAGAAAAGGGTTCGCCGATCTAAAAAAATGTTCACACGTTTTTAAGAAATGTTAGCAATTTTAAAATATGTTTGTGAATTTAAAAAATGACGGTTTCAGGAAAAATGTTTGAAATGTGAAAATAGTTCACTATTTCGGAAAAAAATGTTCACAAAATGAAAAGAAGAATGTAAAAATAAGGGAAGAATAAAATAAAGGAAAATGAAAAGAAAAGTTGAAGATGAAAAAAATGAAAATGTATAAAAAGGGAAAAGGAGAACCATGAAAAAAATATATTCAAGGAAGTTAAAATACCATCCCAAACCGTTGGGAAAAAAAATCCAGAATCGGGGGAGGGCATACAGAGGTCGTGGCGCACGGGATGGTGCGCACAAGTCCCTATAGAATGGCCTGCCTGCCAAATAAAAGCCGCACAATGATTATTTCTTTTAGTGGAAGCCACAGAATGATATGTAGGAGCAACTAGTTAACGAGCATTTCTTCGGGAGCCTCGCAATGATTAGCGTCACTTGGCACGCTTTCAGTCATTCGCCACGTGTCGCGTTCTGGACGCTTTCTTCGGATTTCATTTTTTTTATTTTTCCGCACGCGTTTTCGGTTTTTTAAATGGTTTTTTCAGGGTTTTTTGATGTTTTGGTTTTCCTCCGGTCTTTTTTAGATTTTCGATAAAAAAATTGCGCGAAAAAAACGCCTTTTCTTTTCTTTTGCTAAAGTCACGGTTTTTTTCCGCGAGAGGCATGGTTGTGCTTTAGCGAGAGTCACGACCGTGCCTTTCGAAAACAAACAAAATGCGTTTTCTGTTTTTTTTTCTTTCGCGGGTCACAGTTTTGCTTCCGTGAGAGGCACGGTTGTGCTTTCACGACCGTGCCTCTGGGAAAGGGAAAACAAAACGCGTTTTCTGTTTATTTTTGTTTCGCGAGAGTCGTGATTTTGCTTCCGCGAGAGGTACGGTTGTGCTTTCGCGAGAGTCATGGCCGTGCCTCTAAGAAAGGGAAAATAATACGCGTTTTTTGTTTTTTTCGCAAGAATCACGGTTTTGCTTCTGCGAGAGGCACGGTTGTGCTTTCGCGAGAGTCACGGACGTGTCTTTCGAAAACGGAAAAAAAAACGTGTTTTCTGTTTTTTTCCTTCCATGAGAGTCATGGTTTTGCTTCCACAAGAGGTACGGGTGTGATTTCGCGAGAGGCACGGGCGTGCCTCTTTTGGAAAGTGAAAAAAACGTACTCCCGGTTCGATTTTTCGTCTATCTTTTTCAAAAAAAATTCATCAAAACCTATCAACATACGATCTAATTTTGAAGATCTCGACGTGAAAACGGTTTGAGATTTGGATGCATGATTTAAAAGATAAAACATTTTGAATAAATGGATCTATGAAAAAAAGAAACTCCCAGGTTACAAAAAATGGCGGGTTGTATGTACGTCACTTGTCGCAACCTAGAAAAATGAAGTATTCTTTGCAACAAGTACTCTTAATTAGTGATTTCGATGATATGTGTTACTTCAAGCGATAGCCTGCGCCCGCATCGCACGTGGAAAACGAACGCAGGACTCTACATGGGCCAATGGGCCAGTGGTGAATAGCGCACGGGTCTGTTCGTAATGTTTCCAGATAGGGTTTTTCATTGGGTTCCCGTTTACAAACCGGATTTTTTTAGGTAACTTAAAATTCAACAAAAAAATAAATATACGGAAAACATTCTTTAAAACAATGTTCAAAAAGTTCATAAAATACAAAAACTCTTCCTGCATTTAAAAAATGTTCACAAAATTTAAAACAATCATGAATTAAAAACAATTCATGAAACTAAAAAATATTCATGAATTCTCAAAAATGTGTATGAGTTCAAAAAAATCCAAAAAGTTACGAAAAAATCATAAATTAGAAAAGACACGTGTTTGAAATATGTTCGTGAATTCAAAAACAATCACGAGTTGGAACTCAAAAAATATTCATGAAACATGAATTCAACAAATATCCATGATTCATAAATTCAAAAAATATTCATGGATTTTAAAAAATGTTCTTCAATTCATGGTAAATTTCTCTACGAGTTCATAAATGTTTGTAGATTAGAAAAAATGTTCATGAATTAAATAAAATTTAGTAGTTTAAAATTGCCCACGAATATGAAAAATGTTCTTGAATTATAAAATATTCGCAAATCGAAACACAAAAGTTTAAAAATTATGAATTAACAGAAGAAAATGATGTATGAAAAAACTGATCAATAAACCAAAAAATCTGGTTGTGATAATAAGAAAACGAATGTCTTGGAAGATTCTCAAAACAACCAGCCTAGAAGCTTCCCAAAACCTGATTGGATGCTCACAAGAACCTTTTGAAAAACGCTCGCTCAGGGCGCATCCTCTTCATTAATGCGCCAACTCGCTCAGCGATCACTGTTAGCGAGCTACAAAATATTGCTCGCTATAAGCAATATATGGCACTCGTAATTTTATAAATTGTCACATCGAAAATTTATACAATTTCGTAATGTCCATCTGCCAGATAAAACATGTTTCAAATGGATTTTTTTTGCTTTTTTGGTGTATAAGACATGACAATTTTTGAAATTGTTTTGTAAGAGTCACGTGGCAAATTATAGATGTTGTCAAGTTTAAATCAACTAAAACAATTGTTTTTCATGTTTTTGTCTCATTGCACATGGCAATTCTATTTGTGACATTTCTGGATTGAAACTTGTCTCATGGCAATTCTAGATGTGACAATTCACATGGCAAATTCATAATTTACAGTATAGTAATTTTATTAGTTAAACATAATGGCATTTTTATTAATTAAACCATGGAGAATTTAATGACCAGATCATGCTAGTTTTATTGTAGGTAGCATGGGAATTTTATTGTTTACACCATGGCTTTATTATTCAGACAACAATGGTTTCATTGTAGGTAGCATGGACTTTCATTATTAACATCATGGCATTTTATTAATTATACCATGGTAGCTTTATTTTTGTCATGGCAACTTGTTTGAATAATAGTCATCGTACAAAACGGAATTTAAAACCTAGTTTTGGCATAGAAATAAATATCTACTGACTTCAATTTCATAAGGTTTTGGAGAAAACTTTTTCCTTCTTAATTTTCCATGTGAACACTTCACATTTTCCCAAAAATTTCATGACTTGCATAACATTTTTCTCTTAAAGTTGCCATTTGAGGTAGCACCCAAGTAAAATGGGCACTTTTCAAAAGCATGAGGGGTGTGGGAAGGATTTTCATGATAAACATAGCTAACAGAAAATTAATTGCCACAAAAACTAATAATATACACTACATTTGCCATGGTGGTATTTACTATTCATGGCATGCCAATTTTATTAGATATAGCATGTCAACTTTTGGCATGTCAAAACAACTTGCAACTTTTACCATGGCAAAAATCTTAAAACCTTTCTCATGATTTTATCAGTTTTTACATTTTTTGCCATGGCAATTGTCACCAACACATTTATCAATTTTGCCATGATTTTTTTTGGAATTTAAGTTGCTATGATTTTATCTTTTTGAGTACTTTTTAACCAAGATATTTTTTACATGGCAACATTATCATCATACTTAATTGTCATTTTACATCCGGACAGTTTCCATCATGTAGTATAAGTTTTGTCATTCTATTTTTTTGTTTCAGTTGGCATTTTTTCTTCGCCCCGTACAAAATGTATGCATTCTTTTCATGGCAATTGTACTATTTACATCATGGTAGTTTCATTATCCATAGCTTGGCAATTTTTTTGGCATGTCATCTATTTTTTTTCTCATCATGATGAATCTAGTAGTTTTTACATGGAATTTTTTATATAATCAGCATGGCAAAATATTGCATTACATCATGGTAAATCTACCATTTCTTTTTTTGTTGATTGTTTTTGAAATAGCTAACCACTCATTTCAAGTGGTAGTAAATCTATCAGTCTTAATATGGCTTTTCTCAGTGCTGGCAATTTTTGTGTTTCTCACTTAATTTAAGTTTTGTTTATCAAGGAACATCGTAAGGGGGTTGGCAACTAGATGTTGATTGTTTGCCATGGTAACTTAAATTAAATTGCCATGACAACTTAATTTACATTTGTAGATATTTTGCATGTAGGTAATTTCTTTTTTTCATATTGGACCATGCAAATTTGCCATGCCTTTTTTACAAAACATAATTTCTCTAGATTTGCCATGAGACCAGCACAACCATTTCCCAAAATTTATCATGTTTTTTACATAATTTTTCCCTTACCATTTGCAATGGACTATGGCCAAATTCCAGTTTCCAATGTTATTTTATTGGACCGTTGCAATTTCCTGTATGTTTATACTTTTTTTAAAAAATTTACCATTCAAATTGTCCATCTAGGTATTTTCTATTGTAGTGCGCAGTGGCAATGCCATGCAGGTTCTTCTTTTGTGTGGTGGGTTTAGCATGTGGAACATGGCAATTTTCATATATTTTACATCATGGCAATTTTATATTCCCAAAAAAGGATGAAAAATCTTTGTTTATTGTTTAAGTGATGTACTTTTTCATGCTTTTTTGTTATTTTGTGCTTCATGAATTGTGCACATATTTTCTCTTCCCTTTTTCTGATGGTAACTTTTATGTTTTTTGAGTTAAAATTTTTGTTTTATTAAGGGCAACTTATAGCTGGCAAGGGCCATAAGTAAGCTTATAGTTGGGCTAGGCCGAAGACAAAAAAGGACCAGTAGAGAAGGGTGCAGATTGGCTCGTATGCAACCCGGTCATTTCGCGTTGAGACCTCCTCTTTGGCGCCCTCGGCGCCGCTTAGGCTAGTTGGCGCTCGAAGGCGAGCGGTAGTGGGCCGACCCAGCATCGCTAGCAGCCAACAACATGCTCAAAAACAAACGGAAAGAAATATATTCACCGTTATTATTCCGTGAGGCGTGGGATTAAAACCTGCATGCCAACGTCGATGGACTTGACGCAATAACCACAACACGGCGATTAATTTGATGTTTTCTATCCGAAAATAGTGATATTTGAGTCTTGTTTCAGTCCCAGTGTAAATTATTTGAAAATAGGAAACTTAATTTCGAAAAGGAATTCACAAATTTTAAAAAAGTTCATGGATTTTAAAAAAAGGTTCACAAAATATAAAAATATTCATCAATTTAAAAAAGAAGTTCATGAATTTGAAAAAAGTTCACCAGATATTTTAAAAAACATAAATATGACAAAAGGTCATCATTTTTGATAGAAAAAGTCCACAAATTTGAAAAAAGTTCATTGGATTTTGTAAGAAGGTTCACGGATTTGGTTTATCGATTTTTGTTGAAAAACTATTTTAATTTGAAAAAGGTTCATTGATTTTGAAAAAAAAATCTCAGATTTTCAAAAAAAGTTCACAAATTTGTATAGAGTTCACCAGATTTTGAAAAAACAAATCATGGTATGAAAAAGTTTATTGATTTTGTTAAAAAAATGTTCACCCATTTTGAAAAAAGAAACAAGAAAAAATAGAAAGAAGAAAAGAGGGAAAAGGATGTAACAAATCACATCAGAAGAGTGTGTAGTGGCCACAGTAGCTAACACTAAATGAGGAGACCGCTGGTTTGAATCACACCTGCGCACAATTTTTTGCAGTTTAAACAGAAAAGGGATAAACGGGCCAGCCCAGCATGGAAGAGAGGGGGGTTGCCCCGTTTGCGTTTTTTACAGTTACATGCAAAAGGGTAAATGGGGTATGTCCCTGCCGAGGGGTGTGTGCATCCATTTGCGAAAGCTGAAGTAATGGCGCTGAAGACGCCGAATAGGGTTTGCGGACCGCGCTCGGGGGCTGGGGGTATTTGTGTAGTAAACGTTTTCATTCTCTCAAGGGCCCCTTCAAATTTGATGTTTGATGCATATTGGGGTCCTTTTACTGATTATTAGGCAGATACATGTCCAATTGCATTGCATAGAAGGAATCAAATAATTAGGGATTACGTAAAGAACATGGGATGTGAGTCCATAGGTCTAGTGCCGCCCTCCCACATGTATGAACAGCTTCATCGGCACTTCTCCTAGCAAATGAAATTTTAATCCCTAAAATGATAAGGGACGCGATTTACCACATGGAATCCCTAAAATGATGTAGCAGCATTTCTCATTCAATTGGAGTTTCTCCTCCTTATCTTCATTCCAGTCGAGCTGCAGCTGTATACATGTTCACGACCATGTAAACCTTAGTACTTCTTCCGTTTTTTTTACTCCGCATGTAAAATCTGGTCAAAGTCAAACTGGACAAAGTTTGACTAAATTTGTAAAAAAAAATATGAACATCTACAATACTAAAACTATATAGTATGAATATATATCTCATGGTGCATCTGATAATATTGATTTCATCTTGTGAATGTTTATATTTTTTTAAAAAAAGTATGTTTTTGGTCCCTCAAGTTCCCACAAAGTATAGACTTAATCTCTTAAGATTTTTGGGTATAAATTTGGTCCCTCAAGTCTCAAAACCGGATAAGTTTGGTCCTAAACCAGATTTTGAGCACGTTGACTGGGTTTGACAGCCACAAAACTGTCCGATGAACAGTAAATTAAAAAAAACTACAAAAAAATCTGAAATTTTTTGGGATCCAATATGCTTACATGCGCAAGGTGCGACCAACTTTTCGTGCTCTTTTGACACTCGAGGAGCTCAAAAAGTTTCTGAATTCTTTTTTGATTTTTTTTGAATTACTATTCATCAGGCATATATTTTTTGTTTTTCCCACGAGCTCCTCGAGAGCCAAAAGAGCACAAAATTTTGTTCGCATCTTGCGCATGTAAGCATATTCGACCCCAAACAATTTCAGATTTTTTTGAATGTTTTTTTTTAATTTACTGTTCACCATGCGGTTTTGTGGCGGTCAAAACCGGTCAACGTGCTCAAAATCTGGTTTAGGACCAAACTTATCCGGTTTTGAGACTTGAGTGACCAAATGTATACCAAAAAATCTTGAAAGATCAAGTCTATATTTTGTGGGAAATTGAGGGACAAAAAACATACTTTTCTTTATTTTTTAATATAAAATTAGTCAAACTCTACAAAGCTTGACCAAACCTTATATATAGACTAAAAAACGGAGGGAGTACTGAATTGACCTGAAATTACGAAGCCAAGCCATTTAAATGTGTGAACAATGCGGTGGGAATCGTGGACTGCATTGAACCACGGATTCGCACCGTTCATTTCGCACGGCGCAAGTGGCCACACGCCCACGTCTCACCGCCCCCTGATAATCCCTCTCCTGAAAACAAAATTCAATTCGACAGGCCTTATTACAAAACCTGGACATCCAGAGTTCCAGACCCGATCGATCACCGCGCGCCCGTCTCCTCTAACAACAGATCAGCCGATCCTTGAAAAGTCCACCCTCCACCACGGGCAACAGGATGTCGAGCACCGGCGCGGCGGGCCCGGACGCCGACGCGGCGGCCGGCGAGGGGCTGGAGCTGGCGCAGTTCGGGGCGGGCTGCTTCTGGAGCGTGGAGCTGGCGTACCAGCGGCTCCCCGGCGTGGCGCGCACGGAGGTGGGCTACTCGCAGGGGCACTTGGACGGGCCGACCTACCGCGACGTCTGCGGCGGCGGCACCGGCCACTCCGAGGTGGTGCGCGTGCACTACGACCCCAAGGAGTGCCCCTACGCCGTGCTCCTCGACGTCTTCTGGGCCAAGCACAACCCCACCACGCTCAACAAACAGGTACGTGATGCGATGCCTCTGCCGCTGCTCTCGCCGTAAGTTGGAGTGCGTAGCATGCCGGCCAGGCCGGCGGCGGCCGTTGGGGGCTTTCCGAGCCGATCTCGTCGCCGGCGTTGCAAGGTTCGATGAACCTGGCACGGGTTTGGGGGGCTGACTTAGTCTCAGTGATTGGTTTGGTACCTGTAGTTATCTGGCTTGTTAATACGGGGGTGCGAATATTCTCTCTCCTCCCCATTTAAGATAAAGTAGACGATTTCAATATCAAAAGGGGGATTCTTGTGGATCATTGTATTGCCTCTGCGATAGGAAAATTCGCTACGCACTTCATTATACACTTTCTAATGTGATCGATCCGTAGCCCTCGCTGAGATTTCCGGTGCACTGTCCACATTACTGTCTCCTTTCATAAACTGTACGCACGCTATGGGCAATTTCTGAGAGCTCCCTCAAGTTGTTGATCTGAGATAGTAGCTACAGAATTCTTCAGTATCTGAAAGTCGAGTCCATCTTCAAAATGTATGCAGGTACCGCGATCACGACATACTGTAAGTAAGGTGTTGTCACTTATAACTAGACTCACACCGCGGCGTCCTCCCCGTTTGCTATGGTTTTAGTACATATTGGCAGCATTTGGCCTCGTTTACAAGCTAATTTCTCTCGTTGCACGCCAGGGCAACGACGTCGGGACGCAGTACCGGTCGGGCATCTACTACTACACGGCGGAGCAGGAGCGGCAGGCCAGGGAGTCGCTGGCGGAGAAGCAGCGGGAGTGGAAGGAGAAGATCGTGACGGAGGTCCTCCCGGCGAGGAGGTTCTACCCCGCCGAGGACTACCACCAGCAGTACCTGGAGAAGGGCGGCCAGTCCGCCAAGAAGCGCTGCTCCGATCCCATCCGCTGCTACGGCTGAGCCTCAAGGTCAAGGAGCACTGCCCCAGTCTCCGCCCGCCATTGCAGCTAGCTAAGCATCGCCATTAGCATCATAAAGGACACACCATCTGCCTGACTGACTGTTTGGTGTTGTAGTAATAAATAAACCCATGCGTGCAGCGTGTAAAGGTGAACTTGGCGCTTTGTTTGCTCGATGATCTATGTTTATTTTGGTGTTTGCCGTGTACAAGTTCTGCAAGCGGACATAATCACTAGCTAGCGTTCAGGCTTCACTCCTCTGTATGGGCGTTTGAATTTGGGGGCGAATCAGCAATTCACCGTACAACCCGTGGGGCCCTGGCAATGAGATGCACTTGCGCTGTGTTTTTACCTTAACTAGAAATCCTCATTCCATTCATTCAAAAGGGCTAAAGCTTTGATCTCTCACCACATGACACATGTGGTGAGCAATCCAAACTATTCAAAACAAAGCTTTAATCTCTCTCTCTCTCAAGAAAACTCCATTGAGGGATAATGGCTCCAGGAGGAGTTGTTGATCGCCTCAACCATCTGCTTCAATCACGACGTTGGCCATGCCCCATTCTTGTTTCAATCCACTTGGGCTGTTGGGTGGGCTAGCATATTACCACTAGCATGTTTCCCTTTGGACGTTTGGTTCTGGCGACACCGCAACATTATAAAATGATGACAGCGTCACCTCAAAAAAAAATGATGACAGCGGCGGGGCAGCCAAAAGAAGAAAATAAAAATGAGCCAATTATCGTGCTTCCATCTCCCAACTGAGCTTACACCGTTGACTCGAAGAAGACCACCACGAAATTCCCGATCTCTCGCGCGCTCCTGGATCTTGTAAACCTCTACCAGAAGGCAGCGCGGGTAACCTCCGGTGGCCGTCGCATCTGGGCCGACGACGATCAAGAATGTCCGGCGGCGACCTGCGCAGCCTGGCGGCGGTCTCGGCCACGGTGACCGCGGCCATGTGCTACGTCCGTTTCGCGGCCGGGCGCCTCCGCCCGGGCCTGCCCCGCCTCGCCGCGTTCCTCCCGGTGCTCGCCGTCCTCCCGTTCCTCCCCTCCGCCTTCAGCGCCATCCACCCGCGCGCCATCTCTGGGTTCTTCCTCGCCTGGCTCGCCGAGTTCAAGCTCCTCCGCCTCGCCGCCGGCAAGGGGCCCCTCCACCCGTCCCTCCCGTTCCCCGCATTCGTCGCCGTCGCCTCCGGCCCGGTCAGGCTCCACGGCGACGGGCCCGACAAGGCTCAAGGCACGTCGTCGGGCCTGGACCTCGCCTCCTCCGCCGTCATGGCCGCGCTGCTCGCCGTCATCGTGTCGCTGTACCGGTACCAGGAGGCGATGAACCAGTACGTCCTGCTCACCCTCTACGCGTTCCACGTGTACCTGGCCCTGGAGCTGGTCCTGGCGTCGGCGGCCGCGGCGGCGCGCGCGCTGCTGGGCATGGATCTGGAGCCGCAGTTCGACCGGCCGTACCTGTCGGCGTCGCTGCGGGACTTCTGGGGCCGGCGCTGGAACCTCTCTGTCCCCGCCGTGCTCCGGCCGTGCGTGCACCGCCCCGTGCGCGCGCGCCTGGGCACCGCCGCGGGGGTGCTGGCGACGTTCCTGGTGTCCGGGCTGGCGCACGAGCTCATGTTCTACTACATCACGCTGCGGCCGCCCACCGGGGAGGCGACGGCCTTCTTCACGCTGCACGGCGCGTGCGCGGTGGCGGAGGCGTGGTGGGCGAGGCACGACGCGTGGTGGGGCCCGGCGCGGGTTGGGGCCCCCCCC
>NW_024115525.1:0-6727 GCF_003073215.2 Triticum urartu
GAAGAAGAGGAGGGTGAGTCCGAGGAGGAGGCGCCGCCGCCGCCGAAGCTTGCTCCAAAGCAGGCGCCAGAGGGCCGGAAGCCCCAGGCAGCGGCCGAGACCAAGAAGCCTGCCGCTTTCAGCCGCATCTGGTCCACCGACGACGAGGTGCGTATCCTCGAGGCCCTCGCGGCTCACCAAAAGCAGCACGGCACGCTGCCGCAGCCCGACGCCCTCGTCGACGCCCTTGCAGGGAAGCTCGACAACCGGGCCTACGGCAGCAAGGAGCTCCAGGGGAAGGTCCTGGCCCTCAGGCGTCGGTACCTCGCGCTCAGCAAGAAGGGCGAGCTCCCGAGCAAGGAGCATGACCGCCGGGTGCTGGAACTTTCCAAGATGGTCTGGGAAGGCGGCGACATGGTCACCGCCGCAGCTGCCTCTGCCAAGTCTGCGAAGGCGGCAAATGGCCAGGAGCCAAAGGGGTTCGAGGAGATGTGCGATCTGTATCCGTACCTAGCGGAGCATGTGAAGGAGCTGGATGCGGCGAACCCGGGCATTTTCAAGAGGCAGTTCGGGATGATGGACGAGGATAAGGCGCGCGCCATGGACGAGAAGATCAAGAGGCAGCGGGTGGCGCAGATGAAGGTGGAGCTGCGCCGCCATGACCTGGTAAGGGAGGTGACCAAGGCCATCATCGACTTGGTCGACTGATGGGAGCGTCATGAGCTTACCTGAAACTGTACCGGTGATCACAATGTGGCGATTTGGTGGAGCAAGAAGGTTTCTGAAATTATGAGCTATAATCTGCAAATTTTGGTGTCTCGGATGGTCTAAACATGAGACCTATGCTGGAACTGCAAATTGTGCCTGGTCTTTGTAAGAATGCTTTTTTTCGTGTGGCCAGAGCATGCTAGAATTATAGCAAATTAGGGGTGTCTTTATGGTGTGAGCATGATGAGACATGTGCTGGAACTGCAAATTGTGCTGGTGGATTAAGAATGTTTTCCTGTGTGGCTAGAGAAGTACTGTACGGTAGAACTGGCAAATTGTGCTGCTGTTGCGGGAATCTTTCTTGCCACAGGTTCTATCGATTGTGTGAGGTTTTATGTATGAAACGGTCGCTGAATTTGTACTTGGTTCAGTAAAGCTTTTCTGTTGTTAGTTTTGGCAGCTCGTTTATGCAGAGGCTGGTCTTGCTGTTTTGGCTGTTTCAGGGTTTGGGTGCAGGCTGGAGTCGTGAGTCTGAATTAGATGAATTTTACCAGGGCATGGCGCTGGGTTATACTCCTCTACTTTTCTGCTGTTTAATTTAACCAGCCTTTTATACTTGCGTGACTGTTTCAGGCTTTCGCTGCAGGATTAGATGAATGTTACCAGGGCATGGCGCTGGGTTATACTCCCTCTGTTTCAAAATAGATGACTCAACTTTGTACTAATTTTAATACAAAGTTAGTACAAAGTTGAGACATCTATTTGAAACGGAGGGAGTACTACTTTTCTATTGTTGGGTTATACTCCCTTTGTACACAAATATAGGATGTTTTTGTAGTTTAATTTAACGTCCTATATTTGTTTACAGAGGGAGTGCTACTTCTCTGCTGTTCAATTTAGAAGTAAGTATGCTGGTGCTTGAACTTGTCGTGGATGTTCATTTTAGTGGTTACAGTTGCAAATGGTTTCAAAACTTCACATGCGCGTAAGCGTAAAATGTGCTGACATACATTGTATGAAGTTTGATATATACAATGCATAGTTTTTTTTTGAGGGGAACATACAATGCATAGAAAGTTTTAATCTCTATTTCTAATGAAGCAGTTGGTAGTCTTGTTTTCAGATTTTTTTTCGTCCCACCTTTTATGGGTTTTTTTGTACCTCCTCTCACCTTCGCTGATTTTTTTCATCCCCTCCCCCCACTTCATCAGTTTATTTTCGCGTCACCCTCTCACGCAACGAAAGAAATCTAAACAGATCATAACTTTTCATACTGGCGCCAGTTATTTAGTAATGTAGAATCAATCATGAACAATCTCTAAAAATCAAATCTAAATTAATTAACCTTATCTTAAATCACTCAATCACATTAATTAGAAAACAAATATTTGATTTTTCAGAAAAATCGCTCAATCACATTAACCGTACCTTAACTCACGGATGGTAGTCAATCTCTAAACAAAGGAAACAATACATCGAGGGAGCAGTAAATAAACTCTCTTTCTTATGACATCTATATGATCTTCCCTTTCCTCTTCGTTGTCGAGCGTTCTTAATTCTTGAGGCCGATGCTTGGGCTGCGTCACTGGTCGCAACGATGCCGGAGGACGAGGACGGCGAGGCCAGTGAAGGGGGCGAAGAAGGGCGGCTTCCCTGGGCGTGGCCCTGGGAGTTGGTGCGGTGGAAGCGGCACTTGAAGGACCCGTCGTGGGTGGCCAGCACGCAGATGCACATGGAAGCAGACCCGTGGCCCGCGCCGAACGGTGCCGACGCCAACCCGGGCCACCTCCTCCGCGTATTCTTGAAGCTGTGGCAGGCCGATTTACATGAAATTAATTCCGTCAGTTGTGGTGGCAAATATAATACACATAATCCATATTGTTTTGCACTAGCATGTGTGTGTTAAATAGATGGATTATGGCCCCGTACCTAATAAGATGGATATGTGTGTGTGTTAGAGAGAGAAAGGGAGAGGGGGAGAGAGTGAGGAAGAGGGAGGGAGAGAGTGTGTGTGAGGATTTGATGGTAAAAAAGATCGCCAAGGTCACTTGATATGTATGAGAATATTAATATTAAATTCTTAAAATTAATGTGGCCCCGTTGCAACGCACGGGCGTTCTTCTAGTGTATTGTAAACGAAGACTCTCCTGTGATTTAGTAAATGGGCTGCAGTTAGTGCGTCCATTTAGCATATGGTGTTTCTTTTTTGGGTTTTTAAGAAATTTGTATAAATATGTAAATTATAACGACAATAACAAAAGTAAAGTCTAATGTTTGTGTGTTACAACTATTGTACATACAATTAAAGTAACTTAGTACTTTAAAAAATAGTCATGTAATTTTAAAAGTATTCAAGTATTAATTTTAAAACATTCAAATAATTCAAATAGTATTTGTGAATTATAATTTTTTATACAATTTAAAATAGTAGAAACATTTATAAAATCATAATTCACCGTTTTTATTTTAATTATACAAAGCAAACATTTGATTAACTATATGTAATTTTTTACAATTCATAAGTATTTATAAGTAAATATTTATATAACGGAAATATTGATATGTTAAGATTTTTTTTGTGATTATTCTAAAATATATAAACTGTATGAGTATAGGAGTGAAAATTATACACAATTGAATATTCATAAATATTTAGTAAAGGTTTTGTGTTCATAGTTTTGTACTCTCTTTGTCCCAAAATAAATGACTCAAACTTGTACCAACTTTATATGGAGGGGGTATAATTTAAATATATGTCACGAGGGTATAAAAATGTTTGTATTCAATTTTTTATTTGTACTTACTAAACATTTTTAATATAGTACATGAGTGTATATTTTAAGTGTTTGTATTTACTAAAGGTTTTTATACACTAGTGGCATATATTTAAAACAGTATTTTAAAACATAATAAGTGCATATTTTCAAAATTGACAAGATTTTTATTTTATTTGTATGTTATTATTTATAAGACGTGAATATTCAAACATAACTTTGTTACTATGATTATAACTAACATTTTTTTCAAATTTTAGAAAAGAAAAATAACATCCAAACGTGAATGGTGGAGTTGCTAGCAGCCACCATTTTCCATGCGATTTTTCCCTTTGTACTGATGATAGCTCGGACTCACTGGTCCTAGAGACGTTGGGCCATCCCGTTCCGCCGCTGCAAGTAGGCTCCATGCCACGCTACGCACCAACTAAAGTACGGTGCCACGTCAGCGCATTTTACGTCCATGGACAGGATTAGCATCGTATTCTCACACGTGTGCCAGGTTTTAAAACTAATTTTCTTTATTTCACTACTATATACACTAATATGAACATCCGACAAGTTACAAACCCGCCTCAAACACCCTGGTTTGGTCACTCACAGGTCACGAGAATGTGATCTAGACGAGCGCCTCAAACGGATCTCAAACGCCTGAGCTGATCGGCACCCTTTATATCCAGTTCAAATATGGGACGGGTATGGGGTGCTCGGGCGTGTCCGCCACATCGTATCCGGCCCACACTGGCTCACCCGACTCTACATATATTTCTTCCCATCCGTTTGCCGGACCAAACCCTAACCACTTCACTCCATTCCCCTTCGGCACCCAAGCTCCCATCGGACATTCTCCGACATGGCGGGCAGCGGATCCAAGTCCTTCACCTCCAGACTCGTCGATCCCCGAACTCATCCCACGTGTCCCTGAGGAGGAGATGGCCGCCCTGTTTGCGCTCCACCGCTCCTGGGAGGAGGCCCTTGCGAGGCGTGCTCGGACTCCTTCCGTCGGCAATTCATTGTGTCCGTCCAAATGGCGCATGGATCCGGCGCTAGGTGTGCCATCGCTGCCTTGCCGGAGGCGGTGCTGTCCGTTTGACGTCCGAACGCGGTGGCGAATCATGTAACCCCTCCGTTGGCGCGCCAAGGCCATGGATGCACCATGTGCGTTGTCCGACGCAAACATGGTGCGACGTGCCCGTTGTGCGAGGTAGCGGGCACGGGAGACGACAGCAGCCTTTGCGGTGGTGGACGTCGGCGAGGCGGAGTCGCATTCTCCGGCACCTCGTATGGTGCACCAGTCCGGGCGTCGCACCCGCGTCATGGTGGATGTCGCCGGCTCGTTCCGGGACGGATCCATCATCGATCTGACGTCCACTGACACCATTCGGGTTCCGGGCTGCGACGAGGAAGAGTAAGGCATGACAGAAGACGGTGCCTTGAGTCGCGTGAGTCGACTTGTGTCCCATGCCCTACTCTACCTTGCTGGCGACCGGACCAACACTCTGAGGAGCGCAGCCAGCCAGTGGGCATGGGCACGATGGAACCAGGCGAGCTCCGCTTAGATTAGGTTTTACGTCACATGTAATAATATAAATTTAAGACATTTAAAAGGTTGGATTTGCCATCTCTTCAATTTAAACAACCTTTTTATTTATACTTGCATGACTGCTTTGCCCCAGCTTGGCGACCGGATACCGAACCACAGTTATTTTACCCTTTGCCGAACCCGAGCAGTGGCCATCCATGGGTAGACGTCGGAGGTGGCGACGTGCCTGCCCACCGAGCACTAGCAGCGCAGCAGTATTCATTTCGTGACAACAACGGAGCAGCATCTGGTCATGCATGCAGATACACACACCTTGGGCCAGGCAGCGCGCACACACGCGGTCACGTCGACGGGGACATGCCGTGTCCACCCGCCGTCCACGTAACATATTTCACCCTTTCTGGCACCATGATGCAGCTGCATCGTGGCTAGTCTAGACTCCACACCACTCCAGCGTGCCAACGTTCGTCGCGTGTGGCATTCGCTCTATAGCGAGCAACTTCAAAAAAGGCAACCCATTTCGTCTGCCACCGTCCGTTTGAGTTGAAGTGAACATAAAACACGCCCCAACGCGCGGATATAAATAGACATATGTTCGCTTTTCGTTCACGGACGACCCATTCCTAATCTATTTTTGAACCAGATTTGCGTAGGCACGGACACGTGACGTACGCGCGCATGTTCGCTTTCTCCTCCCTCGGGGCCCGCTGGCCGGTGGCACATTGGCCTCCCCCCACCCCCAACCAACAGCAACCCTCGTCCGTCTCCTTCGTCGCCGACGCCGTCGTCCATTTTGACCGGCAACTTTGCAGCTGCCGCCGCCTCTACATTCGCCCAGCAATGCCGCGCACTCCGACGTTGCCCGCCACCGCCGTCTTGCCGCTGGGGAGTCGACCATCAACGCCCGCAAACTGTTTGACAGTTTGCCAAGGTACAAAATGGACTTCGCCGACGAGTTCTTTTTCCACAATTTCCTTTGCGACTCCGATGATTCGTCGTTCGACGACGAGGAGGATATATTGGCTGCCGTGTTGGTCCATCACCACCTCAACAGCCAGCGGCCGTTATTCCGTGGCTCCATTCCGGGTCATCTTCCGGCGTTGAATCGCAACCGAGAGAGCGGGCAGTTCCTTCTTTGGAAGGACTACTTTGATACAACAAACCCGCTGTTCAAACATCAAAAATTTCGTCGTCGTTTTCGTATGAGTAGGCATCTTTTCAACCGTATTAGAGAGGGGGTGGTCGGCTATGATGACTATTTCGAGTGCAAAGAGGATGCCGTCGGCAAGATTGGTTTCTCCCCTTATCAGAAATGCATTGCCGCCATTCGAATGCTTGCATAGGGAGTGTCCGATGATCTCATTGACGAGTACGTCCGTATGAGCGAGTCTACATGCCTAGAGTCCCTGTATAAGTTCTGCAAGACTGTTATTGCTGTGTTTGGCCCTGAGTACTTGAGAGAGCCGACAGCTGAAGATACATCCCGTTTGTTGGCGATGAATGCCAGTAGGGGCTTCCCAGGGATGCTTGGCAGTATAGACTGCATGCACTGGGAGTGGAAGAACCGCCCTTCTACTTGGGAAGGACAGTATAAGGGCCATGTCAGGGCTTGCACTGTCATACTAGAGGCCGTGGCGTCTCAAGATCTCTGGATCTGGCACTCTTTCTTTGGTATGGCTGGGTCACACAATGATATTAACATACTTATCCGGTCGCCGGTGTT
>NW_024115526.1:0-10934 GCF_003073215.2 Triticum urartu
GCGCGGGGCGGCGGCCGTCGCCGGGATATAGCGAGTGGTGGCCGAGGGCGCGGGGGGTGCGAGGCGAGTCGGGGAAAGAAAACCTTGACTTTTTCCCTGTCGGTGTAGGCCAGGCGTGCTTTTCCCTAGCGCCGGAGCCCCCAACTGCTCCCCAGCGCGCCGGGTTCAGCCTGTGACCGCCGGGCGGAAAAAATGTCCGAACCGGCGATTTTCAACGTCCTGGGGACGTGACTGGACCGTTTTTTCGGCGCCGGCGCCGAAAAAATGGCCTGGAGGGCCCTGTTGGGGGTGCGTCCCTGTCGGTGTAGGCCAGGCGTGCTTTTCCCTAGCGCCGGAGCCCCCAACTGCTCCCCAGCGCGCCGGGTTCAGCCTGTGACCGCCGGGCGGAAAAAATGTCCGAACCGGCGATTTTCAACGTCCTGGGGACGTGACTGGACCGTTTTTTCGGCGCCGGCGCCGAAAAAATGGCCTGGAGGGCCCTGTTGGGGGTGCGGCTGGAGATGCCCTTACCCCAACAAGTAAAGGTGGGGCAACGTACAGTGGCCATGTTCACAGGGGTACACGGCCCTTGGAATTGTTTTCAGCTTGCGGTGGCCTGGGTGCGGTGTTCGTGAGTTGTATGGTCGCTCCGTCCTCGTTTTGTCTGCGTTCGGCCGAACACACGATTACGATTACATGTACGCCGTCGTGTGTGTGTCTCGCCAAGAGGCGGCGTGCGTGTGTCTCGCCGTAACTCCCATTGGCGCGTCCGATTCGGCCGAGTCCAGCCTACACGCACGCCCGACGTGCTCCATTCCCAGCCTTGGGTTCAATGGGTTGGCTCGAGCTGATATATTCCGGCATGCATCGGTACTTGTGCTCCGGTCTTGTCCGTCCATGTCGCTCCTTGACCCGCGGCGAGAAACAATCATTAGAACATTCACGGGAGCATCAGAGGAGAACATGCCCATGATTGATTAGCTCAAGCTCGGATGGATCTCACGGAACAGATGAGCTACTTGGATCCATATTTAAGCTGCGCTTTTTAACACTACGGATGCCCTTTGCGGCGTGATCCCCAGGCAGCAGCGGCTCGGCCGCTCCGAGAGGCCGTCGCCCGAGCTCGACCGAGACGCCGCTTTCAGCACTCCACTCCAGCTCCAGCCAAATCTATGATTCGTCTGGGACGTCATCGCTCTTTTGTTCTCTTCAGATCTCTTCTAAACAATGAAAAGCGAGAATATTCTAGTCCTCTCCATCGTATAAAAGAGGAATCAACTAGACGAGTAGTGGTAGCTCGGCGATCGTGATGGGATGAGATAGAGGCTACTGCTAGAAGGTGCGTATGAACTGCGCCAAAGGACAGGGCGTTTTCTTAAGCGACGCTGAGCTTTCCTGGTGCGAGTTGGTGAGTTGTGAACTTGTGATGGGGATGTTCCGCTTATTCTGAACTTCTGCCTCGAGTGGAATCGGTCAGTTGCGGACATTGGACGGACGTGCTCGATGATCAACGGTGAATGTGATGCACTGACTGGTGCATCTGTCCAGCCCAACAACAGTGATGCTTGTATTCTTCTTCCTTTTTATAGAATAGTGATGCATGTATTCTATAATGTCGTGCTAGCTGTGTCCGCTTGATGTGCCTGGTGCGTGCATGCCCCCTGATCATTTCGTGTCCGGGCTCGGTTTGGCATGAGGTTCCAGAGACCCAACAAGAATTATTAATTTTAACAAGAGGCAGAAGCATTGGACAATGGCGCACACTATGTGTCATCCGGCTGATCTTTTTAAAAAATATCGACCAGGTCGGCACCCGTTCGATCTAGCGTTTGGAGTCGTTGCATCCGCGGTTGCCTTTCCTGCTCATCACAAGATTGGTGATGTTGCGACCCACTCAGCGCAACATCGGTGATGTTGCGTTGGATTTGTCATTGACGTCTCTGCCAATCTCAGTATTGGTGATGTTGTGACCCGAGGAGCGCAACACCGGTGATGTTGCCCTGGATTTGTCATTGACGTCTCTGCCAATCTCAACATTGGTGATGTTGTGACCCGAGGAGTGGAACACCGGCGAGTGATGTTGCGGCCCATCGGGAAAGTGTCCACAAACAGCGCATCGTCGGCTCGTCGCAACATTCATCTATGAAAAAGCGTTGTCGACCCCTCATTGCAACATCAGTCGTGTTACGCAAACATCGCGGTCCGCATCATTGTCTCGCTCGTCGCAACCGCAACATTGCTAGTCACGACCGTCACAGGTGAGATCAAACGTGTCCCTCAATGCAGCACCCAGCTTTGTTCCTGCAGCAGCAGCGACCGGCGAGACCCACACAGCAGCATCATGGCGACCAGGAAGTGGCTTCCCCGGCGAGAGGCCACCCAACAACACCGCGCCACTCGCGACCATGCAACATTGTCCTTGGTGAGCACCGTGCAGCAACAACATGGCTCTTATTTCATAATAGCACCAACGGCGATTGCTACTTTCGTTGGTGCGACGGCACACGTACAAAATGGTGGATGTGTGTGAGAGAGAGGAGAGAGACAGAGGAAAGAAGAGGACGGGGATGAGATGCTATGAGACTTTCATGAAAACGGGATGTGTGGTGTGGTGCCCATGGGGCCACGTATCGCAGGATGGAGGAGCCCGACGTGTTTGTATGATCGGTTGATGGATTACAAATGTTTTTATATATAATTGCATTGACTAAGAAGAAAGATGCTTGGTAAACTTGTGGAATATTAGGCGGAAATGATACAAACGCCTACGACATCATGGACACATGGTAGCCCCTAGGCATATCTCATTGACCTAGCTCACAACTCACAACAGATACACCACGCTAAACACCGAGAAGACACATGGTCGAGGTTGCAGACATGTTCAGGGTCATCACTCTGGCACGTCCTAGACTTATCTAAGTTTTTTGCTTGTTTCATGCTATCAAGATATCATAATGGCATATAGTTTTGGCACCAGTTATTATTATTATTATTATTATGATCATCATCATCATCATCATCATCATCATCATCATCATCATCATCATCATCATAGACTAACCCATTAATTCAATGCCTAGAGTGAGTTGTTGTTTTGTGTTGTTTTTAGACGTTTCAGAAAATGACTTTCCAAAGATAAAAAAGAATCAAGAAAAAAATATGTCGTGAAGTTTCAGCACTAGAAGATTCCAAGAAGCACTTGAGGGATGGACAACAGTGCTTATGGGCCCCGCGCACCCCCAGGCTGCGGCCAGGGGCGTGAGCCAGGGCCGTGTGGGCCTCTCTGTTCCGTGGCGATCCAGTCTAGATGTCTGTTGTGGTACTCTTCCAGGGAGAAATCATCACTGACATAGTCTACATCAATCTTGTTGCCACCATATGTTCGTGTCTGAGTAGCATTCCTTGGACTATGGGTCTATAATGGTAGCTAGATGGCAATCTCTCCTTTGTCTTTGATACAATATCCACCTTCACAACGCTCTTTTGGTGATCCTCCACCTCGACGTTGCTCAAGAAAGGAGATTACTCTCCAACGAGGAGCATGACCTTAGAGCGAGGCTCAAGAGAGAGTTATTAGCCGTTCGGTTATTGAGCGGACAAAAACCATGCTAGAATGACAACCCCTAAGGAAAGGGTTGCAAACACCAAAATTTGCCACCAAAGAGTCAATGCTAGAATAAGAAAGAATCACATCCATAGTCTCAAACAACCAAGGTTGGATCATCAAACACGAGCTAAAAGAGGAGCAAAGTCATGATCATTTCTCTGACGTAATGGGGGAGGTGATCTCGAGAACAAAGGACCTAAATTGGGGAGAGCCTAAGATCGAGACTCGTAACTTGTCCGAATCGGAGGACAAAATAATCGGGAGGAGGTTAAGGCGTCAATCAACGAGATGCCAAGTGATAAGGCTCCCGACTCGAACAACTTCGCGTAGTTGTTTTTTCAAGAAGTGTTTGGGCTTTGTCAAAGATGATATCATGAAATTCATACATCTATTTGAAGACTCTATCTCTACCAGGCAACCTTCATTTGCTCAGCTCTGCAAATGTTATGTTGTTGTCAAAAAAAGGGGGCGGAAGGGATCTCCGACTATAGGCCTATAAGCCTCATCCATGCGATCCCAAAAATTATTGCAAAGGTTCTAGCCATACGTCTAAGCTCGCATATGGACACCCTTGTTACCGACGCCCAAAGTGCTTCCACCAAGAAAGTAGTATCCATGACAACTTTATGTATGTGAGGAATCTCGCATGCCGGCTCAACAAGAACAAAACTTCATCCCTCCTTTTCAAGCTTGACATTCACAAAGCGTTCAACTTAGTGAAGTGGGATGGCATCATCGATCCTCTCCAAAAAAGAGGGGCTTCCCAAGTAAGCTTAGAAATTGGATCACCGCCCCTTCTTTGTACTTCAACATCTCGGATTCTTTTAAACAGTGTGCCCCCCATCGAGCATGGGGATGGTCCCCGTCAAGGGGGCCCCCTCTCACCCCTTCTGTTATCATTGTGATTGACCCGCTCCATCAACTTATTAAATTGTCCACAAGAAGGGCCTCCTGCACAAGATCAGAGGTTGTGGCACCCTTGTGAGAACATCCTTATACGCGGATGGCGCATGACACCCATCAATAGAGACATTGGCAATCTTGTTGGCATCCTCAAATGTTTTGGGGAGGTCAAAGGTCTCTCCGCCAACTTCCATAAGAGCTTGATCGTTGCTATTAGGTGTGCTCGCCTCAACCTTCGACCTATCCTCCAAAATTTGCTTCCCAGTGATATATTTGGGCCTCCCGCTTCTGGTATGGCAACTAAAGAAAGTGATTTTTCAATCCTTGAAGGCAAGTTGGCAACCAAGCTTGTCCTTTGAGAGGGAAATAACAGCACCGCCGTTGGGCGCACCGCTCTTGTCAAAATCGTCCTTTCCTCCCTCGCGGTGTGCTACATGGCTCCGCTAGCTCATTGTTTCACCAAGCACTCTTCACAACACCAACAAGCTTGAGCGAGCCTTTCTTTGGTATGTTTGGACAAGGCTACCGGGGTAAAATACAAAGTAAATTGGGATATGATGTGCTGGACCAATGAGCATGTGGGTTTTCGGTGTGCTCAACACCGATTATTTTGCAAGAGCTCTGGGATTGAGAATGCCATGTTATGAATGGTACGAGCAAACAAAGTTGTGGGTTGGCATGGGAAATCATTCTGATGAGAAGGACCTTGAGCTCTTATATGCCTCCACTACCATCACCGTGGGAATGGTGCGAAGACCCCCTTTTGGGATGCACCTTGGGCACATGACCGAAAACCAAAGGAGAACGTACCCCTCATCTATGAGGTCCCAACAAGGAAAAATTTAAAGGTGAAGGTGGCCATCCATGCAGATGCTTGGGTTTCCAAAATCAAGATTTCCATCAACTTATCCATGACCCAACATCATCAATTCATTGTTGTTTGGACTCTCATATGTGGTTTCCACCTTGATGAGCATGTCGGGGATGACATACTTTCGAAGCACACAAACAATGTTCATTACTCCTCCGCTTATTTGACACAATTCATGGGAACTTTCTACTCTCTTGATGGAGCAGACGGTTTGGAAGGCTTAGACTCCTTCAAAGGTCTAGTTCTTTACTTGGTTGCTCATTCAAGATAGGATTTGGACCACCGACCGTTTGACCAAGCGAGGATGGTCAAATTGCAATCTTTGCCCCCGTATGCATGAGGGCGCAAGAGTATGGGATGCACCTCTTTTCAAGTGTTGCTTTGCCCTTCGTTTATGGAATTTGGCTAACAAGCTGCTTCACCTCGGAACACATTGAAACTTCCTCTTGGCACCTCGAGCGATCCATCAAAGAGTGGTGGGTCAATTTTTCGGCATGATCATCCCCAATATAAAGGCCATGACATCTCTCGCAACACCCATTAGCTGGACTATTTTTTCAATAAGTGGCGCTTTATTACTTAAAAGATTTAAGCATTACATCCGGTCTCTATATAACTAAGATGCACACAGCCTAATAATGTCCTCTCCCAAAAAATAAAAAATAAAAAAAGCAAAATACAAAGAAACATGTAGAGTTTGTATAACGCTTAAACCGTAGGAGGCCAATCCTAAATCATGCTATACACATGTCGAGTAAAAGTATCTCTCGCCGTAGTCTTCAATCGTATACACAACTCCATAAATAAGTCTTAATTATTTGAAATACTAACAGGAACGACCGGGTGTTCGGACATAAGAGCATGTCACCACCAATCTTGCTCACTAGCATAAATACGAGGCTAGGTCATGAGTTATCGCAGGCGCCAAGAAATTGGAAAATTATTTACCCGGAGAGTAACAAACACTATTATGTAATTCGGGGTCATGTAAAACAAACTCTATTCTCTTCTTAACTAATGAATGCTTGTGACTGTACTGATGTTCAAAAAAACTAATGAACGAGGTAAATTTTTTACCTTCATCATAAAAAAATGCGGCAATAACTCAACCGGGACGTTTTCTCTGTGCCTAAACGACGTGTTCTCTGAAAAGCGCCAAGCAGATTCCACGAATACCACGACACGACTCCGCGCAGCATATAGCAATCGCCCGCCCGAAGTTCTCAGCCGCACAGGCAAAACCACGACCGGCACCACGTTTCTGGATGCCGGATGGCGAGAGCTGACATGAAGGTCGGCCTCCGGCAGGACCGGCCGGCCGGGAGATGTGGTTGTTGCAGCCAGTAGCTAGCTAGCAAAACAACAACAAAGGCGTGCATGAAAAGCTCAACAAGATCTGGCAACGCGAGGCAGTGGCCAACTGGGGAAGGCTCCAACTCCGGAAGCAGCCATCGGCCCATCGGTCGCGAGCGCACAGTGCGCCTCGCTCGCTGCATGCGACGCATCGCGCGCGTGCGTGCTACCTTGGCCGTTCCCGTCCCCGGCCCTGGCCCTTGGCGACGGCGAGGGTCGGCCCTCTCCGAGCTCTGGGATCCTGAGAAGATGCGTGCGGACCAAGAGCTGGCCACTGTTCAAGTGTCGATCAGCTCCTGCCGCCGCTGCTGCGTGCTGGACCCCTGCACGCAGGGAGAAGGAGAGAGGAGCATCCGTCCTGGCTCCTCGCGGCCGGTTGCTACCTGGCCATTGGAAAATGCCATGCGCCAGCGACTTGTTAACAATTACCCTGCCGCTGTTATGCTGCTGCTGCTACTACTACTCATTAACTTACTTTTGTGCTGCTTAGTCAAGTAATCATACTTTGGGAGTGGAAAGTATCCTGCTAATATTCTATGCTTTGCGATAAGATACGGTTAGTGCATTGGTGTAAGAAATGGTGTTTGTTGCCAGGTTGTCGATGGAGTAGTGATGTGCCTACGAGCTTTTTCTGTGAAAAAAAAATGAATAAGACTTTGTGGTTTGACTTTCCACTTCGTTTTTGTTTCTCTTGGCGTGAGAAAAGTATGCAGATATATAGATCGATGCTGCCCTTACGGTTGTTTAAAAGGAGAGACGCATATGCACGCAGTGTCTGCTCTGTAGAGCGTAGAGGTCACTTGACCCGAGACGCGATCGTTGGTGTCGAAACATCTAGGGCGTCGCCGTACGTGTAGACGCAACGAGCTGCACGTACGCTTGGCACTGCTAATTAACGCGCCAACACGCGGATCAGCAGCTGTCGTGTACGTGCCATGTATAATCATGAACTCCACCAATCATGCATTTTTCTTCTTATTTTTCATTTGAAACGGAAAGTTCATCAGACATCGTGCTAATGGTGGTCGGCTGGTTGGATCCGCCCATCTACGTTGCGTCCACCATGGGAACGAGTGCTGCAGATTAGCCGATTATACTAGACTAGGATTAAACTAGCATGATCATTGGAAGAAGCGAAAAGAAAGGAAGCAGAGGAGAAGCCACACGAGAGAGCCAGAGGCCGACACTTTGCGTGCATGGTGTCCCGTGCGTATGGATTCACCTGGGCAAGGTCATTTCCAGGGCACGCTGCATTCGGGGACGGGGTGGCTCTTCAGCCCAGCTGCACCTACCCGACACCGTCTCGGTACTTTTCTTGCACCCGTGGAGGCTAATTTTCCACGCCAAAAGTAGTAGTAATGCAGTATAGTTGCTGCATGTGTTCAAATCACACGAGCCCGTCATTCAGGACAGCACACACTCTTCCACGGCATTCACCGCCTAGCTTTACATATCCATCAATTGTGCATTCACCGTGCTATGATTAGACTTCCTTGTACCGTTTGCCGACCAACTTAACTCCATAAAACTGCTGTTTGAATTGTCTAATTATGGAGGGACTACTACGTACGTACGACACAATGGCCACACGAATGGTCGCCACCGTCTGCTAAGAGCAAGTGCTACTAAATCAGCTCACGAGCCTTGAACAGGCGTTTGTTTGGAGTACGGATCAGGAAAAGAAATGCCCCGCCCAGAAAAACAAAAAAAAAACAAAAAAAGAAATGCCCCGCCCAAGATCCAGAGGAAATCCTGGCTAGCTGCGTTTCGCCTGCGCGTGTGGTGACGTCAACTCGTGTTGATTGATGCATATAGATTACTTACAACAGTTACACCCAGTACGCGTGCATGCATCAGCACTGGCAATTGCAGTGTGGCACCACATGTAAAAAAAATCCTTGCAATTTGGCACCACGCAACGCAGTGGTGTAGTACTACTATACTCGAACGGAACGCCTCTTCCTTCCCGTTTCCGTCCCTATATAAGCCGCGCGCCACCACTCCACAGCTTCCAAGAGCGCACCGCCGGCCATCCCGAGCTTCTGAGCTTGTCTTCCATTCCACCACACCGATCCCGAGACTTGTACCATCCCACCTGCTTGCCTACAAGTGACAATGGCGGCCTCCGTCGAGTACAACCGTCAGGTGTCGGCCCACCCGTGGCCGACCAATGCGCAGCCCAAGGCCGCCTTCGACCTCTTCTCCTCCTCCTCGGCCGGCAACGGCGGCAGGCGCCGCTCGGGCGCGGACTCCGACTCGGACGACGAGGACGGCATCCCGCCGGACTGGCGGTCGCTCTACAGCCCGCGGCTCGACGTGGAGCCGTCGGTCAAGGACCCCCGCGACGAGGCCACCTCCGACGCCTGGGTCAAGCGCCACCCGGCGCTCGTCCGCCTCACCGGCAAGCACCCGTTCAACTCCGAGCCCCCGCTGCCGCGCCTCATGTCCCACGGCTTCATCACCCCGGTGCCGCTCCACTACGTGCGCAACCACGGCGCCGTGCCCAGGGCCGACTGGTCCACCTGGACCGTCGAGGTCACCGGCCTCGTCAAGCGCCCCGTCAAGCTCACCATGGAGGAGCTCGTCACGGGGTTCCAGGCCGTCGAGTTCCCCGTCACGCTCGTGTGCGCCGGCAACCGCCGCAAGGAGCAGAACATGGTGCGCCAGTCATCGGGCTTCAACTGGGGCCCCGGGGCCATCTCCACCACCGTGTGGCGCGGGGTGCGCCTCCGCGACGTGCTGCGCCGGTGCGGCGTCATGGGCGCCGGCGTCGCCTCGAACGTGTGCTTCGAGGGCGCCGAGGACCTCCCCGGCGGCGGCGGGTGCAAGTACGGCACCAGCCTCCGGCGGTCCGTGGCCATGGACCCGGCCCGCGACGTCCTCCTCGCCTACATGCAGAACGGCGAGCCGCTGGCGCCCGACCACGGCTTCCCCGTGCGCGTCATCGTGCCGGGCTTCATCGGCGGCCGCATGGTGAAGTGGCTGAAGCGCATCGTCGTGGCCTGCAACGAGTCGGAGAGCTACTACCACTACCGCGACAACCGCGTGCTGCCGTCACACGTCGACGCCGAGCTCGCCAATGCCGAAGGTACTTTCGATTTGCCTTCTCTCCTAGGAGTAGCCGACATGCCGGGTGACGACGACGGCGAGCCTGACGGTGTCTGTGTTGTCTGGATGTTTCAGCCTGGTGGTACAAGCCGGAGTGCATGATCAACGAGCTCAACATCAACTCGGTGATCACCACGCCCGGACACGACGAGGTGCTGCCCATCAACGCGCTCACGACGCAGAAGCCGTATACGATGAAGGGATACGCCTACTCCGGTGAGTCCCCCCTCCGTCGTCACCCAACTGACATCACCCCTGTCGAATGATTCTCGGCTCTGTCTGATACATGTCGTGTCGCTATTCATTTTGGGCTTGGGCCTGATCGATACAGACAAGCCTCGTAACTTCCAGCCTGTTCGTTGTATTTGGGCCTGGGTTGACTATTCTAATATTGGCGGTGTTGTTCTTTTTGACAGGCGGTGGCCGGAAAGTTACGCGGGTGGAGGTGACCCTGGACGGCGGCGAGACGTGGCAGGTGTGCGAGCTGGAGCACCCGGAGCGCCCGACCAAGTACGGCAAGTACTGGTGCTGGTGCTTCTGGTCCGTCGACGTCGAGGTGCTCGACCTGCTCGGGGCCAAGGAGATGGCCGTGCGCGCCTGGGACGAGGCCCTCAACACCCAGCCCGAGCGCCTCATCTGGAACCTCATGGGCATGATGAACAACTGCTGGTTCCGGGTCAAGATCAACGTCTGCCGCCCCCACAAGGGCGAGATCGGCCTCGTATTCGACCACCCCACGCAGCCCGGGAACCAGTCCGGCGGCTGGATGGCGCGGCAGAAGCACATCGAGACGTCCGAGACCACGCAGGGCACGCTCAAGCGGAGCACCTCCACGCCCTTCATGTCCGCCGCCTCCGCCCAGTTCACCATGTCCGAGGTGCGCCGCCACGCGTCCAAGGAGTCGGCGTGGATCGTCGTGCACGGCCACGTCTACGACTGCACCGGCTTCCTCAAGGACCACCCCGGCGGCGCCGACAGCATCCTCATCAACGCCGGCTCCGACTGCACCGAGGAGTTCGACGCCATCCACTCCGCCAAGGCCCGCGGCCTCCTCGACACCTACCGCATCGGCGAGCTGATCACCACGGGCACCGGCTACAACTCCGACAA